>NW_016107410.1:3443271-3448389 GCF_001604975.1 Cebus imitator
AAAAAAAAAAAAAAAAAAAAAAAAAAGGCTTTCCCTTATACTTCTTTGTTCGGATTGCATCATAAGGCCATTCTTAATCAGTCATTGGCAAAGGAAGAAGAAATAGAACTACTTTGATTGGCTTACTCATGTGGTCAAAGGTAGTGGCTGCCAGAGTAAAATTGGGATTCTACAAGGAAGAAAGAAGGAAGAGGCATGCCTATATGGCAGGCCACTAGGCTCTGATCCAGCAACTACTCCTGTCCCTTTCTTTTCTACTGCAAGGGACTGCTACCCATGAGAGACACAAAATATTCCATAATCTGTATCCTGGCCTCTTTTGCAGGAAGGGGTAGCCATGTGACCCAATTCTGTCATGAAGCAGATGACCAACTCAGGCTTGCCTGAGACGTTCTTGGATTTAGTACTGTAAGTCCTGTGTCCCAGAATGCTGTGGGGAAAAATCCTTCTATTTGATTTTAAAAGAGAGACATATGAGGGGAGTTCTTCTTAACCCCACTTCCTCCCTGGCTTGGGCAACTTTGTGCGAGGTCATGATGCCTGGATCTCTGGCAACCATTTTGCTATTATTGGGTGATAAGTTTAAGGAAGAAAGTCAAGCTCCTTAGTTTAATTAGATCATGTATGAATTTTGGCTTTTGTTGCAATTGCTTTTGGCATTTTCATTATGAAGTCTTTGCCCATGCCTATGTCCTGAATGGAATTGCCTAGGATTTCTTCTAGAGTTGTTATAGTTTTGTTTTATATTTAAGTCTTTAATCCATCTTGAGTTAATTTTTATACGAGGTGTAAGAAAGGGGGTCAGTTTTAGTTTTCTGCATATGGCTAGCCAGTTTTTCCAGCACCATATATTGAATAGGAAATCCTTTCCCCATTGCTTGTTTTTGTCTGGTTTGTTGATGATCAGATGGTTGTAGATGTGTGGTGCGATTTCTGAGGTTTCTGTTCCATTGGTCTATATGTCTGTCTTGGTACCAGTACCATGCTATTTTTGTTATGATAGCCTTGTAATATAGTTTGAAGTCAGGTAGTATGATGCCTCCAGCTTTGTTCTCTTTGCATAGGATTGTCTTGGCTATTTGGGCTCTTTTTTGCTTCCATATGAATTTTAAAATATTTTTTTTTCTAATTCTGTGAATACTTTCAATGGTAGTTTGATGGGAATAGCACTGAATTGAATTTATGAATTACTTTGGGCAGTATGGCCATTTTCACGATACCGATTCTTCCTATCCATGAGGATGGAAAGTTTTTCCATTTGTTTATGTCCACTTTTATTTCCTTGAACAGTGGTTTGTAGTTCTCCTTGAAGAAGCCTTTCACATCCCTTTTTATCTGTATTCCTAGGTATTTTATTCTCTTTGTAGCAGCTGTGAGTGGAGCTTATTCATTATTTGGCTCTCTCCTTGTCTATTATTGGTGTATATGAATGCTTGTAATTTTTGCACTTTGATTTTGTATCCTGAGACTTTGCTGAAGCTTATGGAATTTTTGGGCTGAGATGATGGGGTTTTCTAAATATAGAATCATGTCATTTGAAAACAGAGACAATTTGACTTGCTTTCTTCCTATCTGAATACCCTTTATTTCTTTCTCTTGCCTGATTGCTCTGGCCAGGACTTCCAATGCTATGTTGAATAGGAGTGGTGAGAGGGCATCCTTGTCTTGTGTTGGTTTTCAAAGGTAATGATTCCAGCTTTTGCCCATTCAGTATGATATTGGCTATGGGTTTGTCATAAATATCTCTTACAATTTTGAAATATGTTCCATCAATACCTAGTTTATTCATAGTTTTTAACATGAAAGATGGTTGAATTTTATCAAAGGCCTTTTCTGCATCTATTGAGATAATCATGTGGTTTTTGTCTTTGATTCTGTTTATGTGATGGATTACATTTATTGACTTGCATCACAGGGATAAAGCTGACTTGATTGTGGTGGATAAGGTTTTTGATGTGCTGCTGGATTCCGTTTGCCAGTATTTTATTGAGGATTTTTGCATTGAGGGACAGCCAAAGTGTTTTATTAAACAGGTCCTGTTCACTGAGACCTGTCCCCAAGAGGGATTGTGAAACACCCTATACAGGAGCAATCCTACTGGCAACAAGTTGATGCCTGTCGAGGTCAGAGATCCCAGAAGAAGGAGGAGGCACCCATCTTTGCTGTTCTCCACCCTCCTTGAATGACATCTCCAGGTGCAGGAGTGAACCAGATGAATAGGGCCTGAAGTGAACCCCCAGCAAACTGCAGCAGCCCTACAGAAGAGGGACCTGAACATCGAAACAAAAACAAACAAACAAACAGAACAGAAAGCAACAATACCATCAAGACCCATCAGTGTGCTGTATTTGAGAAACTTACCTCACATGCAAAGACACACATAGGCTCAAAATAAAGAGATGGAGGAAAATTTACCAAGCAAATGGAAGGCAAAAAAAAAAAAAAAAAAAGTCCCCACAAAAACCTCATCCAAAGGTAAGCAGCCTCAAAGATGAAAATTAGACAAACTCATGAAGATGAGAAAGAATCAATGAAAAAACACTGAAAACCCAAAAGGCCAGATTGCCACTTCTCCAAATGATAGCAATGTCTTTCCAGCAAGGGTGCAGAGTTTGACAGAGGATAAGATGGATGAGATGACAGAAGTAGGCTTCAGAAGATGGGTAACAAAAAATTCCACTGAGCTAAAGGAGCATGTTGTAACCCAATGCAAAGAAGCTAAGAACTTTGATAAAAGGTTAGAGGAACTGCTAACTAGAACAACCAGCTTAGAGTGGAACATAAATGGCCTGATGGAGCTGAAAAACACAGCATGATAACTTTGTGAAGCATACACAAGTATCAATAGCCAAAGTGACGAAGTGGAAGAAAGAATATCAGACTTTGAAGACCACCTTGCTGAAATAAGGTATGCAAACAACATTAGAGAAAAAAAGAATGAAAATGAATGAACAAAGCCTCCAAGAAATATGGGACTATGTAAAAAGACCAAATCTATGATTGATTGGAGTATCTGAAGGAGATGGAGAGAATGGAAATGAGCTGGAAAACACTCTTCAGGATGTTATCCAGGAGAACTTCCCCAACCTAGCAAGATAGGCCAACATGCAAATTCAGGAAATACAGCAAACACCACTAAGATACTCCTCGAGAAGATCAATCCCAAGACACATAATCATCAGATTCTCCAAGGCTGAAATAAAAAAAAAAAAATGTTAAAGGCAGCCAGAGAAAAGGCCAGGTCACCTACAATGGGAAGCCCATCAGACTAACAGCAGGCCTCTCAATGGAAACCCTACCAGCCAGAAGAGAGTGGAGGCCAATATTCAACATTCTTAAAGAAAAGGGTTTTCAACTCAGAATTTCATATTCAGCCAAACTAAGCTTCATAAGCAAAGGAGAAATAAAATCCTTTCCAGACAAGCAAATGCTGAGGGATTTTGTCATCACCAGGTCTGCCCTGCAAGAGCTCCTGAAGGAAGCAGTAAATATAGAAAGCAAAAAATGGCACCAGCCATTGAAAAAAAAAAAACAAAAACAAAATATAAAAACCAATGACACTATGAAGAAACTGCATCAATTAGCATGCAAAATAACCAGTTAGCATCATGATGACAGGATCAGATTCACACATAAGAATACTAACCTTAAATGTAAATGGGCTAAATGCCCCAATGGAAAGACACAGACTGGCAAATTGGATGAAGAGTCAAGACTCATCCGTGTGCTGTATTCAGGAGACCCATTTCACGTGCAAAGATACACATAAGCTCAAAATAAAAGGATGGAGGAAAATTTACAAGTAAATGGAAAGCAAAAAAAAAGAAAAAAGAAAAAAAAAAAAATAGCAGGGCCTGTGTTGCAATCCTAGTCTCTGGGAAAGCAGACTTTAAACCAACAATGATCAAAAGAGACAAAGAAGGGCATTACATAATGGTAAAAAGATCAATTCAACAAGAAGAGTTAATGATCCTAAATATATATGCACTCAATACAGGAGCACCCTGATTCATAAAACAAGTTCTTAGAGACATACAAAGAGACTTAGACTCCCACCCAATAATAGTGGGGGACTTTAACACTCCACTGTTAATATTAGACAGATCAACGAGACAGAAAATTAACAAGGATATTCAGGATTTGAACTCAGCTATGGATCAAGTGGACCTAATAGACATCTACAGAACTCTTCACCCCAAATTAGCAGAATATACATTCTTCCCAGTGCCACATGGCACTTATTCTAAAATTAACCACATAATTGGAAGTAAAACACTCCTCAGCAAATGCAAAAAACCGAAACCATAACAGTCTCTCAGACCACAGTGCAATCAAATTAGAACTCAGAATTAAGAAACTCACTCAAAACCACGTAATTACATGAAAATGGAACAGCCTGCTCTTGAATGACTCCTGGGTAAATAATGAAATTAAGGCAGAAATCAAGAAGTTCTGTGGCCAACAAGCATATGAAAAAAAGCCCACCATCATTCATCATTAGAGGAATGCAAATCAAAACCACAATGGGATACCATCTCACACCAGTCAGAATGGCCATTATTAAAAAGTCAAGAAACAGCTGGGCATGGTGGCTTATGCCTGTAATCCAAGCATTTTGGGAGGTAGAGGAGGGCAAGTCACAAGGTCAGGAGATGGAAACCATCCTGGCCAACATGGTGAAACCCCATCTCTACTAAAAATACAAACATTAGCTGGGCAAGGTGGCAGGTGCCTATAATCCTAGGAATGATCTCATTCCTTTTTATGGCTGCGTAGTATTCTATGGTGTATATGTATGACATTTGCATTATTCAGCCTATCATTAGTGGGCATTTGGGTTGGTTCCATGTCTTTGCTATTGTAAATAGTGCTATAATAAACATACATGTTCATGTGTCTTTATAGTAGAATGATTTATAATCCTTTGGGTATATACCCAGTAACGGGATTGCTGGGCCAAATGGTATTTCTGGTTCTAGATCCTTGAGGAACTGCCACACTGTCTTGCACAATGGTTGAACTAATTTGCACTCCCACCTACAGTATAAAAGCTTTCCTATTTCTCCACAGCCTCACCAGCATCTATTATTTCTTGACTTTAGATGGAGTTTTTTTTTT
>NW_016107410.1:3448429-3485360 GCF_001604975.1 Cebus imitator
TTTTTAAGATGGATTGCCAGGCTGGAGTGCAGTAGCGCGATCTCAGCTCACTGCTATCTCCAACTCCCTGGTTCAAGTGATTCTCCTGCTTCAGCCTCCCCAGTAGCTAGGATTACAGGCGTGTGCCACCATGCCCAGCTAATGTTTGCATTTTTAGTAGCGATGGGGTTTCACCATGTTGGCCAGGATGGTCTCCATCTCCTGACCTTGTGACTTGTTCTCCTCCACCTCCCAAAATGCTGGGATTACAGGCATGAGCCACCATGCCCAGCCATTTCTTGACTTTTTAAATAATGGCCATTCTGACTGGTGTGAGATGGTATCTCACTGTGGTTTTGATTTGCATTTCTCTAATGATGAGTGATGCTGGGCTTTTTTTCGTAGCTTTTTTTCCAAGTTTCTTGGCCACAGAACTTCTTGATTTCTGTCCTAATTTCATTATTTACCCAGGAGTCATTCAGGAGCAGGCTGTTCCATTTCCATGTAATTACGTGGTTTTGAGTGAGTTTCTTAATCCTGAGTTCTAATTTGATTGCACTGTGGTCTGAGAGATGTTTGTTATGGTTTCGGTTTTTTTGCATTTGCTGAGGAGTGTTTTGCACAGACATGTATGAAGCTGGAAGCCATCATCCTCAGCAAACTAACACAGGAACAGAAGACCAAACATTGCATGTTCTCACTCATAAGTGGGAGTTGAACAATGAGAACACATGGATACAGGGAGGGGTGCATCACACATTGGGGCCTGTTGGGGGGTGGGGGGTGAGGGGAGGGAGAGCATTAGGACAAATACCTGATGCATGCAGAGCTTAAAACCTAGATGACGGGTTGATAGGTGCAGCAAACCACCATGGTACATGTATACTTTTGTAATAAACCTGCAGGTTCTGCACATGTATCCCTGAACTTAAAATTAACACACACACACACAAAGTCAAGCTCCTGAGTGGAAGATGGAAAGAACTTATGTCCTCAATACATACCTGGATGGTGGAGTCAAACTTGGGACTATCCTTTACTTCCACCACCTCCAACTGCTGCCAGTGTTACCATGTGTCACAGGCAACCTCTGAGGCAGGAATTCTCACTAGCTGTGTTCTAGGTAAGGAAGTTGGTGCCCAATTTGTTAAGCACCTTCCTTGAAGTCACCTGGCTAGTACGTGAGGCAGCTGAGACTTGAACGTAGGCAGTCTGCAGGATGGAGCACACAGCTGAGTATTGAAGGAAATATGGATGGGGTTGGCGTGAGGCGAGAACAATGTCTATCGAAAAGGAGGCACAATCTCTTCCTCAGTAGCTATATTGGTTGTTCTAGCAACACCAGCCATTCTCCCCACACACACCCCTCCTTAAAGGCTCAGCTTCACTTCCAGCCCCTATGGGTGGACCCAGGGAGTCATATGTGAATCTGGCAGTCCCATCCCCACTCACAGCAGATTGGACTAAGGTCGTGTATTTAACACAAAGGGAATTAATCAGAACTCTCTCCTAGGACTGTGGACTAAAGACATTGAGTAAAGGATTCAGTTGCTGTGAGGCCAAGCTGCAAGGTCAGTGTCAAGGTTGGAATCAGCATTTGGGGTTTTGGTGGAGCAGCATCCTTAGCTAAAGCTTGTACTTTTTCTTAAATTTGGGTCTTATCAAATCTAAAGATAGATGCTCAGGGATCCCAGGGTCAGATAAAAGTGGGAAAAATCTGTTGCTGCCACACCAGGATTACCAGGTAAGCATTGAGAAGCTGGAATTCATAGAGTTATAGCTCAGTAAAGGAAAAGAGGAGTCCCCAGAGTGCAGCCGGTGATGCCCGTACAGCTGAGAGGGGCATAGAAAGGGGTGGCAGCACCCAGATGACTGGCCCTCACCATCCTGGTCAGCCCCCCAGGTGTACAGGTGCAGTTAGGAAGTTCTGTGCTCACTCTGTGTCAGGAAGCCAAGGTTTTGTTTTCCGTTTTTGATTTTGTTTTTGAAATGGGGTCTTACTCTGTCACCCAGCCTGGTGTGCAGTGTGCAGTGGTGTGATCTTGGCTTACTAAAACCTCCACCTCCCAGGCTCAAGCAATCTTTCCATCTCAGCCTTCCAAGTAGCTGGGACTACACGGGAACATGCTGCCACACCTGGCTAATTTTTGCATTTTTTGTTGAGATGGGGTTTTGCCATGTTGCCCAGGCTAGTCTTGAACTCCTGAGCTCAAGCAATCCTCCCGCCTCAGGCTCTCAAAGTGCTGGGATTACAGTCATGAACCACCAACATCAGGCCTGGGAGCCAAGGTTTTATATACAGATTTCTTTAACACAAAATTCTTATAGCTAACAAAATATTAGCAATACCATATTAAGGGAAAGCAGAATGTTCCCTTATAAGTAGTTTACTATTACGAAGTGGTTTGGTGAGGGTGGGGGGTTCAAGATGACCAGACCAGAATATTGGGCTTTTTCTACTTTTACACATGGTAAGGCAGAGCCACAGGGAAGTCAAAGTTAGTGAGAAGCAAAAACTGAGAGTGTTTCAGGGGAGGCCCTTTTCCAGATTGGACAACAGAGAACTGACCTTTCTTTCTTGGTAGTCCCAGCCCTCAGGCCTGCTCATAGAGTCTGTGCACAAGTTGTCTTTGTGCTCTATAGTTTACCTTTTGACTTAAAGAGTCAATTTTCACCTCACTTTCATGCTAAAACTTCACCTCAAGGTGAAGATGAAATGTACATTGCATATATGTTTACTCACTGCACACACTCCTAACTTCCCTCATGAATATTCATAGATTTCCTCCAAACCTGCTGAATATGTATGTAAGGCTAACCCTGCAGTGCATGAATACCAGCTTTCTTTTCCCTTCTGTGGAGCATGTACTTTCAGTTTTCCTTGGAGGTGGCGTTCCCCAATCTGCAGATTATTTCTCCCTCTGAAAATAAAGTTTTCTCCTTTCCTTCCTTCATGAGGCTTTTTTGTTTACAATCCACATCCTCTGCCATATGTCTTCTGCTGGGTTCTCCAAAAGTAGGCGTGGAGTTGGGATGTGTAAATTGTCCGTTAAGGAAGTGTTTCCAGAAGGAGTGGAGAGGAGGAAGAAACCAGGCATGGGTGTCATTCCAAGTGAAGTCCCCTCCTCAGCGTGACGCCAGGGGGCGCTCTGAAGTGGGACTTTCCCAACCGTGTGTCTCAAGACAGGAGTGGGGCTTTCACACTCCCACACCCTTAGTAATTAGTGCCAGGGCAATCACTGAAGAAGGGAACACGTGCTGGCCATTAGTAGCGAAGCATGGAGAAGCTGCGAGACCCTGCTGAAAGAAATTTGTAGGCACGTAGGTGGTCAACCAGAAGACAAGTGAGCCGTGCCCAGAGCTACCCAGACAACCTGCAGCTGTGTAAGAAGGGAAGGCTTTTTGTTCTATGCCAGTGAGATTTTGTTGTCATGCAGCATTATTGTAGCAGTAGCTAACAGTAAGTTATTGTGATTTTTGGCTCCTTACGGTTTTCCATTGCTTTGAAATGCAGCTGGACATACTGCTGCTGGGTTCTGTGGCATACAAAGGATCCTAATTAAAACAAAACAAAATAAAACAAATGTCAACTTCAGCTAGTTTAAGCAGTTTGCCCTTCCTTGCAATGAAAAGATTTCCCACCTGTCAGCTACGCAGCTGCAGTCATTCCGGTTAAGATTTAGTGTACTCTGTGGCTTGTTCTTGGCTTACAATATTTCTAGGCAGTTTTTGAAAGAATACCCTTTGAGCTTAACCAGCCCAAGGTACACCCGCCTCCTTTGAACCTTCATCCAGGATGTCAGCTTTACCTGTGGCTCCTGGCAATTAAGTAACCATTTATAAGAGTCCTGTAGGGGCCGGGAGGAGCTGAGCTCTGTGTATTGATGAGAGGAACTCTGTATTGATGAGAGGTGGGCTCTGTGTATTGATGTTCCTCTCATCAATACACAGAGCCCAGCTCTGTGTGAAAGCCCCACTCCTTTGTCTTGAGGTGGGATACACGGTTGGGAAAGTCCCACTTCAGAGCGCCCCCTGGCGTCACGCTGAGGAGGGAACTTCACTTGGAATGACACCCATGCCTGGTTTCTTCCTCCTCTCCACTCCCTCTGGAAACACTTCCTTAACGGACAATTTACACATCCCAGAGGTGCTCCCTCTCCTCAGAAGTCTGAATGGCAGAAGCGTTACCAGCCTTGAAGGTAGGGATAACTCATTCGCTGTGGATTATTTATTACAAAAGCCCAGATGGGCTTCGTGGCAGAAGGTGGTTGAAACAGAGCTGTTTGCCTCCAAAGGGCACCGTTCTTTGTCTTAATTCCTAAAGTAGGTGCATACATAGAAATCCTGCAATTTTTCTTTAAAACATCTCTAACGTTTTTCCGTAAGATTGTCACAAGTGCTTTAAATTGTAGTATAACTCTATTTTCATGGTGGCTGACACCACATACCACCAGAATCAAGGTATAATTTCCCCTAAGGTATTAATGAGGAGAAAAGAAATGGTCACTTGGACTTCTCAAAGCAACCTATTCCTTTTCTCTGGCCTGTGGCTGTTCTTTCCATTTTAATTTTTTTTTTTTAAAGAAATATCCAGGCTTTTGCTGTACTTGCAGGGAATTGAGTTGGTTTTGGACTTCATTAGGCTGATTATGGATTACAAATTTTTTGGACAATTGTTTAAATTGTAAACTCATGATCTTATTTCTTTTTCCTCCCTGTTTAATTTCCTTTTCTCTTTCTTCCTTGGCTATGAAAATGGGTGAACTCTCTGACCGCCCTTGCTGGACGTGTGACTCATCTGTTCGGCCACCATGCACACTCAAACCTTCTTAGGGGATTGAAAGCATGCAGATGGGCAGTGAGTGCCCCTGGGCTCTGGCCCCAGGGCAGCATCTGGGAGTGGGTGCCTGAGGCTCCTGAAGCACAAGTGGGCATGTGTTACAGTGTGCTCCCTTAGCTCTGCCATCCATGGACAGTGTTAACCAGCTCAGTACCCTCTTTGTACCCAGGTTTTTGTCCAGAATCCAGGAAGAATCAGGTCACACACAGACTTGAAGGATGAATGCAGGGGTTTTATTGAGTGGTGGAGGTGGCTCTCAGCAGGATGGATGGGGTGCTAGAAGGGAGATGGAGTGGGAAGATCATCTTCTCTAAATGTCCCCAGTCAGACTCCTCTCTTTCTCCTCTCTGCTGTATTGTTATGCCATTCTTCTGTTTTTCTGTTCATCTCCTTGTCTGCTCATCTTCTCGTGGAACGTGAGGTTTTGGGGTTTATATGAGTACACGGTAGGGTGGCATGGCAGGCCAGAAGACAACTTTTGGGTGCAGAAACAGGAATGCCTGTTCCCATTTCACACTGTGGGTTTCCTAGTTTGAGGGTGGGACCTTTGCCAGGGAACCACCCTCTTCACAGTATTTCCTTGTCTCCTGTCCATATCAGTTAGCATATAAGACACTTGGTCAGCAAGATTAACTAGATCATGAGTTTGAAAGGTAGCTCAACCAAGGTTTTGCCTCTTTATTATAACTCCCAGTTCTTCATCTAATCCATTTGTAAAGTTTGAGTTAAGGAGAATATCATTTTGGTGATTAGTATAACTTTCTTCTGATGGGCCTGAATATTGTTGAAATACTTTTTCAAATTTCTCATAGTATGACTTTACAGGCTCATCAAAATTTTGTTGGCATTGCTGTATTTTACTCCAATCAACTACTTTTTTGAAAACTAAGGGGAGAGTGTCTAGTAAAGATTTGGCAGTACTGCAGGCTCATTCACGATCTGCTTCAGAAAATGTATGCAAGTCCTCTACAGTAGTCCTGCAGTTTGCCTTTGCTATCTAGTCTTGGCTTTTCTTTCTGATATTAACATGTGAACCAATTGGTATATGTCAGAAAATCTAGCCAGAGTCATAAGTTCAAATATTTAGTTCAAATTCTTTAGCAAAACCAATGGAGTTCCAAAGGGGGTACAGGAATTCTTAATGGCTTTAAGTTCCATTTTTGACCATAATCAACAACCAAGTCAGGTTCTCCTCTACCAGACACAAAATATCCCAGAATGGAGCCAGAACAACAGAAAGTAGAGGAGGAAAGGGAGGTAAATTCAGACAATGAAGTTTTGGCAAAAGAAAAGAAAAGTTGAAGAAGGAAGAAAAATTTTGGCAGACTTTTTCAATTCAGAAAGTGTTTTAGACAATCTTTGGTTTTCCACTTGCAAAGAAATGACTATTAGACCCACCCTAAAAACTTCTAAGTACCACTGAAAATAAGTACCATCCCGGTTATTTTGTTTTATTTTAGAGCGGCTTTTTCTAATCGACTGTGCTGATGAACTAGCCTAGGTATTTCAAAGGTACTCCATGTGGACCATTGTAATTTTGGGTCTCTAGGAGTTATCTGAGACTGTTTTTCTAAATATTTGCATGAAGAAATACTGTAAGCATTTTTTTGTTGTTGTTTCAAGATGGAGTCTCGCTCTGTTGCCCAGTCTGGAATGCAGTGGCACAATCTCAGCTCACTGCAACCTCCACCTCCCAGGTTCAAGTGATTTTTCTGCCTCAGCCTCCTGAGTAGCTGGGAGTACAGGCATGTGCCACCTTGCCTGGCTAATTTTTGTATTTTTATTAGAGATGGGGCTTTACAATATTGGCCAGGCTGGTCTCGAAATCCTGACCTCCTGATCCACCTGCATTGGCCTCCCAAGCTGTAAGTATTAAACATAAATCCAGTTGGTGTTTCTAAAGGTGAATCTCTCCTTAAGGAGGAAGACTCAGTTTTAGAAGTATAGTCACCTATAATTTAGATCTTCCTTTTGCATGAGCCAAAAGTATCTAATGGGATTTTGTTTTGAATCGAGTGTGCAATCTATAGGAATAGCTCCTCAAATGTCAACCTTGAGTGGGTGCTTCCCTTTTACATGTCTTGGTGGTTCCAAGAAAATTGGTGCTTAGATGACCAGCCTTTCTGCATGTCCACTGGGGTAAGCAAGGCTCCCTCTATGTTCTTAAAAGACTTCTATGAGACTGTTCACATTGTAAGTGATTATCTCCAACATTCCCACAAGACCTTAGCCACCTAAGGTACCTTTTGGTTCTTTTGGTTTGGAGAAACAGTGTCTTATTTGGCCTCTTCTTGTGTAGATTTATCAATTGAACAAAGCTTTAGAATCTGGCCAGCTTTAAAAATGACACTTTTTTTTTTTCTTAAGCCACAAAGATTTACTTCCTCTTTCCAGAGAGAATCTGTTTGCTCCCCTACTAAAATTTTGAATAAGAGAAAAGGTTGAAAATCAGAATCTCAAATGAATAATTCCAAAACAACCCCTTAATCTCAGAGAAAAGTAAAACTCACAAATTCGTGATTAGCAGAATCTCTAGAGAATAACAAATGAAACTCCTACCTTGAGGTAGAGCTTCAATTCCAACTTTGTTGAGTTAGAAATGTGTGTATCTCAAATAGTCTGAATCTGCAGCCGAGGCTGGGATGATTTGGACTGAGAGAGACCATACCAGAGATCTCCACTGGCTCTTGCGAAATTGGGCGAACGAAAACCATTTGTGCTGGTACTGTTACCAGAAAGTGGTCCTGATCCAGACCCCAAGAGAGGGTTCTTCCATCTCATGAAAGAGAGAATTTGGGGTGGGTCCACAGAGTAAAGTGAAAGCGAGTTTATTAGAGAAGTAAAGAAACAAAAGGCTACTCCACAGACAGAGCAGCCCTTGGGGCTACTGGTTGGCTATTTTTATGGTTACTTCTTGATTATATGCTAAACAAGGGGTAGATCATTTATGAATTTTTCAGGAAAAGAGCAGAGAGTTCCTGGAACTGAGGTTTTCTCCCCTTCTTAGACTATAAAGGGTAACTTGCAGACATTGCCATGGCATTTATAAACTGTTGTGGCACTGGTGGGAGTTTTTTTTTTTACCATGCTAATGTATTATAATTAGTGTATAATGAGCAGTGAGGCTGACCAGAGGTCACTTTAGTCACCATCTTGGTTTTGACAGGTTTTGGCTGGCTACTTTACTGCAACCTGTTTTATCAGCAAGGTCTTTGTGACCTGTATCTTGTGTCAACCTCCTGTCTCATCCTGTGACTAAGAATGCCTAACCTTCTGGGAATGCAGCTAGCACATCTCAGCCTCATTTTATCCCTCTCTTATTCCAGGTAGAGTTGCTCTGGTTGGAATGCTTCTGATAGTCCCAGTGCTCCACCTGTCGGTGAAGTGACAGGGATCACTGAAGGGCTGCTGTACCTAATTAAAGCCTTCTTCCTGGGCAACATTTATCTCAGTGACTGGCATTCTGTGTGGCAAGAAACAGGATCTAGACCACGCTCTTGGTGTTTTGGTGACAAGATTTCATCATGCTACTCAGAACTATGTGTAACTTAAAACATATGCGTTATTCGTTCCTGGAATTTTTCATTTACTGTTTTCTGACCACAATTGACTGTGGGTAACTGAAACCATAGAAAGAGCAACCACAGATAAAGGCAGGCTACTGTAGTCAGAGGTTGCCAGAATGTTGATCTTAAATAATGAGATTCAGAAAAGATGAGTTTATAGAGTTTATTTGAGTGCAAGCCTTGGGAATGGCAACCCATAAAAGCACAGACTCCAGACAAATAGGGTCAGCCTTTGGTAAATGGGGAAGCTAAAGTTTCAATTATATGGGCAAAGACCAGGAAGTTCCAGCAGGGTTATGTTCTCCATATAAGATCAGGTACACATGCCATGACAATTTGATTGTTTACAGATTGCCACATTCCAGTAGAGATTACTTTATTACTCTTTGAGGAGGGGTAATGATCTGAGAGGGTCTTATCTCTGGCACTGCTTGGATTTTTAAATTATTTACAGGAACAAAAGGCAGAATTTGCAGCTGGATGTCATGTGACTCAAGTTATAGAGACACAGTCAAGACTCAGGATAATTTAAAGTTCCAACAGATTTAAGCTTGAACTATTTAATCCCACAGCCTAAAATGTTTCCTGTCTTCCCCAGGCTAAGTCAATGGTTTGAAACTTTAGGGGAGGAAAAATAATTTTTTTCTTTACCCCTCTGAGTTCTTAGTTAGACAGATCCCTGTAACAAAAGGCAGATAAGCAAGAGAAAAACAAATAGAAGTTTACATGTATGTAAGTAACATGTATATTTTAAATATACATGGGAGATAGGCAGAGAAATGAGGATATCTAAAAGATTACTTTGAATTCATGCTTGAATACTACTGTTCACTGAAAACTAAGGAGGATTGGTTTGGGGAAGGCTAGCCTTGGAGAGATATCCAGCGGAGCACAGTCAACAGGGTAAGTTTTGTCATGCAGATTTAGGTCAGTACCTTCACTGTGATATCTGACTCTAGTGATTTAGTCCTTTTTCTTTTCTTGGTACAGCGAGGGAGACACCTTTATGAATGAAGATTTCATTTATGGATGTAATTTTCTCTTACAGAAGTGTAACTTGTACTCAGACTTCAGAACTTCTCTTGTGTCTGCAATTTCTTGAAATAATCAGCTCAAAATAATTATTTTGCCAAAAGACATAGTGTGGGGTGGCATGTTCTGTCCTTTATTTCTCTGGTGCAAAGAGAGGGCAATGAGGCCCCCTCTCCAGCCCCCAACCCGGATTCCAGCTTTGTCCAGAGGGTTATTTGTTAGGCATAGTGGCTGTTTACATTAGCCTTTACTGGAAGACAGCGCTCTCAGCTAAAAACTTGGGAAAACCTCTGACTAAAGTAGTCTGCCTTTATCTGTGGTTTCATTTTCCATGGTTTCAGTTACCCGTGAGCAATCGTGGTCTGAAATATTACATGAAAAACTCCGGAAATAAACAATTCATAAGTTTTAAATTGTATGCTGTTCTCAAATGTTGTTACAAAACACCAGAGGTTTGGTCTAGGTCCTGCAGCTCATCACACAGAAAACCCATCCCTGAAATGAGTGTTGTCAGGGAAGAAGGCTTCAATTGGGTGCTGCAACCAAGAAGAACAGGAGTGAGTCTCAAATCTATCTCTCTGACTAAAATTGGGAGGTTTGTATAGTGGAGAAGGAGGGAAAACAGGAATTAGGGAGGGGTAAGGAAGCAGTTATCACGGATGAAGGGTCTGGTGTCTCATTGTCTGGATGCAGTGATATGATGAGATTCAGTTCATCTCCTGAGGAAGGAACTCAGATGAGACAAATGTAAGTTTGAAGTGTTAAGACCAGGGACAATCAATTTCTGTGTTTATTCAAAAAACTGTAAATATTACTTCCGTGAGACAATTGAGGCAGTTTTAGTCCCTGCTTCCTATTTATCAATTCCTCAGTCATGGGGAATCTACTGGCCGTTTCTTTTGGCTGCTTCATGCTGAATAGGGGGTATTATGGGATGATGATGAGGAATGAAAATGTTACCCCTGTAAATGGAAGTTCTTGTGAGTACCTGACTGGCATCTGGCTTGTTGAAACATCATGTGCCTCCAGTTGTGTCCTGTTATAATAAAAGAAAACAGATTCTTACTGAAATTAGGCAAATAGCTATATTGCCACAGATTAAGAATATTCAGAAATAGTTTCTGAATTCTGGAGAATTCAAGTAGAGACAGAGAAATATGCATCAGGTTTTGTTTACAAGGCTAAATTAGCTACAAAAAAAAAAAAGGAATTTATCCTGACTCTGAAAAGCAAAACGAAAAGAATTAACGATGTTTGAAACAAAAAAGCCACAAAAATTATTTCAGTCTTCTAATAGTTCATTGCATGCAATTAACTCTTGTTTTGCTTCATTTTGGGTTAACAATCTTCATGGATAAAAACAGCTTTGTAATTATAGTCCTGGACATTTCATTTTTTAGTTCAATGGCATAATTGCCAAAGTTAGCAGAAATCTATATTCAATAGTCTTTTTCTTGAAATCCTCTAAAGAAGTAAGTTGTTTTTTAAAAAAAAACAAAAACAGGCCAGATGTGGTGGCTCATGCCTGCAATCCTGGCACTTTGGGAGGCTGAGGCAGGTGGATTACCTGAGGTCAGGAGTTTGAGACCAGCCTGGCCAACGTGGTGAAACCCTGTCTGTACTAAAAAAACAAAAATTAGCCGGGCATGGTGGCAGGCACCTGTAATTTTAGCTACTCAGAAGGCTGAGGCAGGAGAATCACTTGAACCCCAGAGGCGGTGGTTGCAGTGAGCAGAGACTGCACCACTGTAATCCAGCCTGGGCGACAAAGCGAGACTCCGTCTCAAAACAAAAACAAAAACAAAAAATCAAAATTATTCTCTCATGGTTTTTGAGGCTAGAAGTCCAAAATCAAAGCGTTAGCTGAGCTGGTTCTTTTTTGGAGGTTCTGACAGAGAATTCCATGCCTTTCACCTCACTTTTGGTGGTTGTTGGCAATGCTTGGCATGGCTTGCTTGTAGCTGCATTACTGCAATTTCCTCCTTCAGCAGCACATGGCGTTCTGCTCTCTGCATCTCTGTATGTCCTCTCTTCTTCTTATAAGGGATCAGTTATCAGATTTAGGGCCCACCTAAAATGACTCTATTTCCAAATAAGGTCACATCTTGAAGTTCTGGGTGGACACAGATTTTGGAGATATACTAGCCAACCCATTATAATAATCGTCCAGGAACTATCAATGACCCTGCTATAATTAAACTACCAATGTTTACACATTCTTTTGTCCATAGAGCTACTGTGACCATTTTTAATTCTTTGGTAATTTCCTAATCCAGAAATGGTGTCGGTTTTCAGAAATCTAGATCAGCTTTACTCTGTTCATGTGTAAAAAATTTTCTAAGAACAAGAAGTAAGCTTTGGACTGTAGCTGATTATAAGCTGCTTTTTGAGAAGAATCAAAATGAAGTAATAATTGTGGATGACAAAGTGTTAGGACAGCCACAGTTAAAAACGCAGTTGAAAAAGAAATTTGGTTATTTCTGTGTCATACAACAGTTTAACATAATAATCATTATTGCAATTACTGATAACATATACTAAGATGACATATTAGAAGTTTAGGAATCTCCTACAACTTTGGAACACATTAATAACATATTTATATAAATATAACCCAGAGAAAGTTAAACACAACCTCATATTTGACAATGTTTTCTGTACAATTTTAACAAATCAAATAAGCGTAAATGTCTCTCTTGGACTTTGAGAGAACTTAATATTTAAAAAGTTAGTTTGAAGTAAAAAACCTGAATTTAGAACTTGAAATTTTTGCTTTGCAAGTTTGTCAGATATCGGAAGTCTAAAACACTTGATATTCCAAAATAGGAACACACGTCATTCATCAAGTCAAAATGATAATTCAAAGACTTCAAAAAAATGAAAACCTTTATTTTTTGGTAGAGTGAAGACTCAGTTTCCCAAATAATAAAACCTAATAAAGGCAGCATGAGGCCAACTAAATCTCTCTTTTTCTTTTTCCATTTTTCTGCAGTTTACTCGAAAGAAGCAACAAGCTTTTATTATCTATTATTAATATTACGTGAAAATTTTGTTCAATAGATAAAACCAAATTTTAACATTTGTATAGTATGCTATTAATGTTAAGGCTAATTTTAATAGAACCTTATGAATAAATCTATTTAATTTTAATCAGTTTGACCAAAAGATAATATTTCCATAAATCCTTTATAACCTTTCACAATTTTCTATTAAAAAATAGCTAAATGCTCCAAGAAAACCTTGTTATCCTGACACAGGGGCCCAGATGCTGGCCTTGCATCAGTTTGCTTTTGATATTAATGTTTAATTTGTAGAAAAACTCTGAACTAATTTTCTCTCTCTCTCAAAATCAGCCCTTACAGTCTCATTCACTCACCTGTTGCTTGGTAGTCCCTAGGCCTGGAAGGATTGAATGACTCTAACATATAGCCCTGTATCTCATGAAAGCAACCCATTCTGATGGTTGCCTTCTCCCAGGTCTGAAGACAAGGCTTTGACTGGTATCAGTGTTCAAGATTTAGCAGACGCTGGTGCCTTTTCCAGACCCAGGAGTCAAAGGCCTGTAACTTGACAGCACAAGGACGTTGAAAGCAGTACAGAAAGTTGGGTAGATGTAAAAACCTTAATTTCTTTATATTTTAATTTTATTTATTTGAGACAGGCTTTTGCTCTGTTGCCGAGGTCACAGTGCAGTGGTGCAATCATGACCTGCTGTAAGCCTTGATCTCCTGAACTCAAGCAATCCTCCCACTTCAGCCTCCCAAATAACTAGGACTACAGGCAATTGCCACATATCTTGCTAATTTTTTTTTTTTTTTTTTTTTGGTAGAGATGGGACCTCCCTGTGTTGCCCAGGCTAATCTTAAACTCCTGGGCTCAAGTGATCCTCCCATCTCAGTCTCCCAAAGCGTTGGGATTACAGGCATGAGCCACCACACCTGGCCCTTCATTCTTTTTAATCCAGTTTTCCTAAGCCATCAAAAACCTAATAACAATAATACAGCAATTATCTCCATAAAACATAGAATCTGTTTCTTAGGCCAGTTACCAGAAAGCAAAGAAAGAGCATCTGCAGTGTGATTGCTTCTCCTATGGTGTCATACTGTTTCATATTCCTCTCCTCTACTTACTGGTTCCTTTCTTCTTTATTTTACAAATCACCTTTTCAAGTCCATAATGTGAATCAACCTTTGGAAACTTCTGAATTTAGACACATTTTTTTTCTCAACAGGACACATCTTCTTTGTCACATTTTATATACAGAATTATATATTAATTAGAATTCTTATTCTCTAGTAACCTTACATTTTAGTGAAAAACCTAGGAAGCAAGAAATATTGAACTGTCTGTCAGATATCAGTATCTTCTAGATAAGAACATTCTATAATTTTTAAAGACATGTTTCCCCATTTCATAACCCTTTCTTAATTATTAGAAATTACCAAGACATTTAATGACCATCCAAAGGATTTCAAGATTTTTAATTACACAAAAGGCCAGGCATGGTGGCTCACACCTGTAATCCCAGCACTTTGGGAGGCTGAGGCGGGTGGATCACAAGGCCAGGAGTTCGAGACCAGTCTGCGCAACATGATGAAACCCCGTCTCTACTAATATACAAAAAATTAGCTGGGTGTGGTGGCAGGTGCCTGTAATCCTAGCTATTCTGGAGGCTGAGGCAGGAGAATCACTTGAACCCGGGAGGCAGAGGTTGCAGTGAATCGAGATTGTGCCATGGTACTCCAGCCTGGGCAACAGAATTGGACTCTGTCTCAAAAAAAAAAAAAAAAAATATTACACAAAAAGTTCACCTACAGCATTTACCCCCATCTATATTTTATTCATTTTTAGCAATTATCTAGATTTATCTATAATTTTTAGCAAATTATGTAGAACTGAGATATTAGAAAAAACTAGTCATTATTTTATTGTCAGCTATTTTTTAGAACCTGTGCATATTAGGTGTTCACCTAAGTAAGAAGCTTAAAGTTAAATACATGGGTATTTTCATCAACAACTCAGAAGATTCAGCTGTTTTTGTTAAACCAAAAACATTACATTGGTTTTATTTTTCAAAAAAATCACTGAAAGATAATTTTGTTTTTGGTTTGCTTCATAGTCTTATAACCTTTTGTGCCAAGCCCTGACACCTTTAAATATGTAGCACAGACAAATATAAAACCTGGACCAAAAATGTATGCTGACAATTCCAAAGATACTTCTATTTTTATTTTACCAATAATCTTAACGCCAGCTTGTTTATTAAATATTTGCTGAAGTCATGTGAACTTGAAAAATGCTAAGACTTGTTGTCTCATGTAACTTTTATTTACAAGCCAATTTGGTACTCTGTAGACACAACGTATAATAAATGTACATTCACATAAACACATCTAGACGTATATGCAAAGATATAAATAAAGACCCAGTAGCATTTACCTTGAAACTCTAGCCATGGGATAACCACACAAGTTTGTAAGTTTACAAACATGTTCACATGGCTAAACTTTGTTTACCTCAATAGGTAATCCAATGAGGGCTCTGACCAAAATTTTGGGTAAAGCAATAGTAGTTTAATCTTAAAGGACAAACCTCCCCAAACTCTAAGGAACACTGGGGCCAAGCATACTACAGACGAACGTCACATACTGACTGGGCACGACCAGGCTTAGAACAGTAGCATAAAAGCCTGCATACATGGAACTCCATCCTGTTTTCTCATTCAACAGCAAAATGAATCCAGTGAAATGAATCCAACAGCAAAATGAATGCAGCAGTACAATTGAAAGACTCATGGAGTCCAATCCTCCCCAGACTCCAAAAAATGGTGGGGCAAATAGCATTACAAAATAATAGCATTTTCCTTCGTTCTTTTGGTTTATAACTACATGCAGATAAATTTTGAAGAATACACCCAAATCAACTGCATTCTAGGATCAAAGTCCAATTTCCCATGACTATGTCAACACACGCACACAGAAAAAAAAAATTATTAAAATACAGTCTAACTGCAGTAGTGACTAACAAGCCCCAGGAGTATCTGAACCATGGTTGGGGTGCTCCCCTTTCACAGTTGGTTGGGCTTGTTCAACCTGCAAACAGAAATTCCTTCAAAATTCCCCAAATCATGAGGAGCCAATCCTGCTGTCTGGTATCCAGAAAATATGCTCACTTGTCTGGGTATATGTACAATTACTAACAAGCCCCCAAGAGTGTCCAGACTGAATGATCAGAGTGCTTCCCTTGCTCAATTAGTTGGGCTTGTTCTACCTGCAAACATAAATTCCTTTAAAATTTCCCACATTGAGAAGAGCAGATTCCACTGACTGGTCCCACAAAAGACACTGATCTGGATGCAGCTGTCGTATTTCAAAGACTGTTCTTCCTGGGCAATCAGGAACACAGATGGGGCTGGCAACAATGCTACCAGAGAGAGAGAGACACACACACAAAAATCCACCTCTGGCTAAAAAAAGGCAGCTAGCTGCTTAGGAGGGCTTCTGAAACTCTCCTGTCCCTCAACAGCCAAGATCACAAGCAATGCACTCCTGGTCAGGGCACCAAAATCTGTTACCAAAATGTCAGAAGTTTGGTCTAGGTCCTGCTCACTGCACAGAAAGCCAATCATTGAGACGAGTAGTATTACCAGGGAAGAAGGATTTAATCACGTGCTGCAGCTGAGGAGAGTAGAAAATAAATCTCAAATCCATCTGTCCAGCTGACTAAAATTGGGGGATTTCTCTTCGAGGAGCCCTTATTTTACTTAATAGTGGCCCAAAAGCATAGAAGTAGTCATGCTGGCCTATTGTTATGATTGCTCTATTTTATTATTATTTATAATAAAATTTATAATAAATTTTACTATATTATAATAAATTTATAATTTATTATAAATTTATATTAGGCCTATAAATTTATAATAAAATTTATGATAAATAATAATAAAATAGATATTTTAATTTAGGCACACTCTTACTGTACCTAAATTATAAATTAACTTTATCATAGATATATTACAGTGTATATAAAGAGTTTGGTTGTGGTTTCAGGTTTCCACTGGGAGCCTGAGAATGTACCCTCCTTTGGGTAATGGGGGACTAAAGTAGAAATTTTGTAAAGTTTCTTGCAGATCCAACATTCTGAAGTTCTTCATTTTCAGGAAATTCAGCTCAGAGAGTTAGAGTCAAACTTTATTTGAAAACTTTTTAGTAATTCAATATTAATTGGAAGTGATTTATAAAATGGAACAAACACTAGCTTTGTTAAAAATAGAAAAAATATTTTTAAAGTGAAGTACATAACAAAATACCTTTTTTGGAGGTATCGTAAAAAGTTCCCTAGAATGGAAAATGTATTTTGAGGAAAATCTTGGAAATTGCAAAGTATCTTTAAAGAGAGTTCAACCCTGGGCTGAAGTTGCGGCAGACACCCATGCCCCATCCCACCACCCTGGCCAGGTGCCACTTCCCTGTGCTGTGCTCTGAGAAGAGCTGGCTGAGTTCAGGAAAGCTGAATTAGGGTTGTCAGAGTGATTCATTTCTTCTCTGCTAAGAGGTGAAAAAAATTTCTTTTAAAAAGAAAATGCATTTTCAGATCCCAATTATGCTTTTTTCCCTTAAGAATGAAACTTTCACTTTGTTGAGTCTATTTTTATTTTATTTATTCATTTTTCTTCTTGAAATTTCTGACTCCTTTAGTAGGCTGACAAAGCCCACCGCCATTCATATTCAACTTACCTGCCTAATTTTCTCATTTACAGTTGGTGGGCACGCTGAAATTGCTGGGCCATCCTTCTGACTTTCTTCTGCTGTGGAGACCGTTTGTGAGTTGCCAGGTAATGGGCAGGAGGGGGGGATTTCTCCCAACTGTAACATCCAGGCTTTCAAACACTTGAATGCCAACAGTTCAACACTCTTATCAGAGCCTCAGCATTATTCCTGAAGCTCCTCACAATAAACTTCTGTACCAAATTAATTAAAGAAAAGCCTGATAATTCCATTCCGAGGCATTCCAACGAAAGTAATTTCAGATACATAATGCACAATTGGCTTTTCCACTTGACTTCCAAATGAAACGCTCATGGTATTTAGTACCATTTGCTTAATCAGGAAAACCATCACATCCTTAGGCAGAAGAGAGAAACTGAAAATTTGGGGAAAGAAGAACTTTGTGAAGTGTGGAGGTCATTAGATTATCTTGTGAAGTGTGGTGGTCATTAGACTGTCTAAATAAATGGTAGACAAGAGGCTGTGGGGCTAACTCCTACCTTTCATAAAGAAGGGGCAATTTTAGGAAAGATTATGATGGGAGCTACTGTAGAGAAAAAATTATTCACTGGACACTTGTTAAAACAGTAAGAAAGACTTTGTTCAAGACAATTGTTATACCAGTCAACTCTATTGGAATAGAAGAGAGAGACTGAGCTAAACTCCTAATCAGAGATGGCTTGGGACTTATGGCCAATGGGAAGAATGAGGGGTCAGTGGACGGAAAATTACTAAGAGGAGACCTCAAGGGAAGGAGGATTCTTGCTAAAGGCAGGCAGAGGACTTAGACATCAAGGATAGGGGCAGGGAGGAACTTGATCAGATATCAGGGGTGATCAGATATCAAGGTGAGGGATAACTTAGCAGGATTCTTGCTAACATTGAGGTCATCAGGGGCACACAGAAAACCAAGTTGAGGCCTAAGCGAGAAAAGGGCTCAGGGAAGTCTAACTAAAGTTTGACTAAGGAGACCATCTTTGTCACCAATCTTCAGGTGTTTTGTGATAAAATAGTAAAACTTGGACTCATAAGAAAATCAGAGAGTTAAACATTAGGTACTGGGCAGAATTCAGTGAAGATGGTTAACTGTGAGAGGAAGGGAACTAGTGAAGACCACAGAGGCCTTAGCTCCTGGGCAGCCCTTCAAAGTCCAGAGTCTCCTCTGCCTGTGAGTTGGTGTGGCCCTGCCTAAGGACATAGATGATTTCAGCATGGCAACAAGCCTGGGGTGGGAGCCCCAGGTCAGTTATTGCTGGTGTTGCCTGCCAGAAGCTACACCTCCAGTTATTTGCTCACCACAAGGGAGGCTGGCCGAGGTGCTATTGGCTCCCAGCCCAGCAGCAGGCGCAGAGAAGCTCCCAGGCGAGGCAGAGGCCGGTCCTGACCCACGGTTTTCCTATCACCAGCATTACACAGCAGTGCTCTTGCATGGCGGGCCCCGTCCTACCTCTTTAGTTTCCACAAGTCTTTTACATCTGGTTTCTCTGTCCTCTATCCAACTACCAGTTCTTCCTTCCAGGATCTGGTGTGTCCAGTTTGCTGTTGTTGGTCGAGTCAGCATTGAACTGACAATGCATTTATGTAGCCTGAAGCCCATAAACTCTAAAAATCTAACATGTTCATTTTCACAAGCCCACAAAAGATCTTATGCCCTAGCCCTACAGTCTCTTCATCAATAAGGTACATGAGGGGCATTAAATGATGAATTGACCCTGCCAAAATTAAATTCTGGCTTAGAGAGATGCTACAGAAGACAGGCCATATGAAGACAAGTAGAAGCAAAGTGAATGTCCCATCTTTAACTAGGTTCTCCATCCTGGGACTGAGAGCCGTGAGATTGGTGACTGCTGTCATATGACACTGTTACGATATGTTATCAATATGTTAAGGATCATACTAAACGTACACATTGATAGTGGGCCTACTGTCAGTTTATATTCAACTTACCTGCATCATGGTCTCATTTACAATTGATGGGTGCACCGAGGGAGCCTTGTAGCTGAAGTAGCTGTCAGGCAGGTTTACTTGATTCTTGTTTCTTCACAAGGAACTGAGGCTTTAACAGGTTGAGAGATCTGCCTAAGGTTATAGGGGAAATAAGTGACAGGGCTAGAAATCGAGCCTCACCCTTGTGATTCCAAGTCCAGACTCGTTCCTACATGTCCATAGTCATTTGTACACACCATCAGTGCCAGCCGGTGCACCTCACTCACCCACTAAAGGCTGGCCATCTAACTTCTGAATTCAAGGGTACCTCCCTCATCTTGCAGTTGTTTGTTGCCTGTCACAAGAACAGGGTGGGATTAAGAGCAGCAGCTGCAGCTCCAGCAGCTGAGGGGCAGCTCTGGGCTCCCTAAATCCGCCAGTGGAGACCCACGTGCAGTTGTGGGGGAAAAAGTTTAACAGCCTTGATCTTTTTCCTTCTAGTATGTCCTGCCTTTAGCTTGCCTACCTGGTCCTGTCTGCTGGCTTGGCATTGACTTTCAGAGAGATATGCTCCACACTACATGAGTGGTTTAAGCTCCTGGCACTGTCGATCACCGTTCTTCCCACTGAGCCTCTGGTGTCTCTGTGCCTGTCCTGCATCTCTGAAGTCGAGTGATGTTTATTCACAGCTCTCTAAACCTCTGGCTTGGGTTTCTTCTGGTAAAGACAAACTCTTCTTTCTGCTGAGGAATTACTCAACACTCCAGCCTTCTCTCCACTTCCTCTTTCATCCCTAAACCCTTCCGCAAATGAAAGATAGGTCTTGTTTAGAAAAAATGTGAAAGCTACTCCAGCACAGGTCTGTGGCCACTCTAGTCTGTTTGGCCTCCTCTGTGGAGGAAAAAAGCTTTGGTTCACTCCATTTTGCTTTCCTCCAATTTACTTTTGAGAATGCTGGCTGAATGCTTTAGTCATTCACAAAGTTGGCTTCTGACACAGAAACCTCTCACTTCCTCTGGCCTGAGTGCTTGGCATCTGTACTCCCTCCAGCTACCACGTTCTTCAGCTCCTTTGGAAAGATCAGTATTGTTCACAGTGGCGATCAGAGAGGCATGGTTTACAGTATTATCTCATCTCCCAACTTCTCCATCATAATCAGAAAATTGCTTCCCTGCTGAGTGGCACCGCCATATTTCTTATGCAATAATATTAAACTCTCCCTATTAACAATTGATTCGTGTCCATTGTTGTGAATGGAACACAAAGAAACAAAGTATCTTTATAAATGAATTGGACCTGGCTGGCTACAGTGTAGAATGGCTTGTTGGCATCCTCACACCAGGGCGTGCGGGAAGAAGTACATTGGCACATCTGTGGCCATACCCATTCCTGAGGGAGGTGAGGAGATGGATTGAGGCTGGTGATGCTTGGGAAAGGTGTTCATAAAAAAATACCCTCACTTATCGGCAAACTCAGAGATAAAGACGAGGCAGAATTCAATGCTTTCAGATGCCAATTTCTTTTCAAACTAGAGTAAGAATTCAGCGTAAGTAAATCCATAGAGAGAAATTGGATCAGTGGTTGCCACTGGGTGGCAAAAGGAGAGTTGGGATTGACTGCTAATAAGTCCTTTTTGGAGTGGTAAGAATGTATGGGACCAGATACTTGTGTTGGTTACACAACCTTGTGAATATTCTAAAACACACTGCATTTTACACCTTAGAAAATGTTGAAGCAATGTCTTGGCCAGCAGGGACCTCACAGCTCCTCTGGTCAGAACATGTGCCAGGCTAACCAATTGTCTGCATTTGTCTGGGACTAAGGAGGTTCCTGGGGTCTGAGACTGTTACTACTGAAACCAGTGACAAAGCAGAATGATTCAGTCACCCTGGTGTGTGCTGGGGCACCGTTCAGGAATGACAGTGAAGGCAGGCAACCTCCCATTTAACAGAGCGATTTCTCATTCACAGTGCTCTTGCTACCACCTTGTGAAGTAGCTGCCAGCCAGGTTTTACTTAATTCTTGTTTCTTCACAAGGAACTGAGGCTCTAACAGGCTGAGAGGTCTGCCTAAGGTTATAGGGGAAATAAGTGACAGGGCTGAAGTCAAGCCTCATCCTTGTGATTCCAAGTCCAGACTCTCCTACGTGTGGATAGTCATTTGTACGCGCCATCACTGCTGGTCAGTGCATCTCGCTCGCCCCCTAAAGGCTGGTGATCTAACTTCCAAATTCAAGAGTACCTCCTTCATCTTTCCTTCCCACCCCCAGAAACTGCCTCCTGTGGAACCTCTCAACACAGTGATCCACTCAGTGCCATCTCTAAGTTTATCTTCCTCGTCCCACTGCCATCTCTGGAGGCAGGGACTGTGTGTCAGTCATCTCTGCTCTTGGCTCCTGTTACCTTGCCTGGTGCTCGATAAGCCCCAGCTGAAGGAAGCCTGGCCTCTGTTCCAAAGAACAACCAGGATCAAGGAGCCCAGATAAGAGAATCTCCTGTTGCCCATCTCTTTTTTTCCCCATCTCTTTTTTATTCTTTTCTTCCGGCCAAAGGAGTCTTTTTTCCTGATGTGTTCAGCCTTTCTTAGGCTCATTTTCTGAGGAGCTTGCTGGTAGAACTGGAACAATCTGTCTCCTTTCCTGAGTACTGACACGCTGCTTTTTAAATTGTGTTGTAAACACGCTCCAAAGGCCAAGTCAAGCCAATGGGCAACTGGCAATGAGTGTTGCAGCTTATGCAGTGAGTACTGTAGCTCGGGAGAGAGGAAGTGCCAGAAGGTAGGCAGGCTTCCCGGCAGGCAGACAGTTCTGGAAAGTCTTAATATCAGGGAAGGCTGTCATCAGTCTTGACCATAGGATGCATGCCAGTGTGGGGATAGGTGGGTAAGGCAAGGGTGCTACTGCCAAAAGTAAGGCAGGGTTCCAGAAAAGAGAGATGGAGTGCTGGAAGGTACAAGGCAGACTCTAGGCACAAGGTTTCAGAACTGAGGTATAGGTAAAAAGATTGAGGGTCAGGCTGGCAACATGGGCAATGTGACATCAAATCCAAGGGTATGGAATTAGAAGACCCAGACCATGGAGCTCCGATGGCCAAGGGATGCTACCTGGGGGGGCAGGTGGGCAGAAACTGTAACCAGGAAAAACTTGGCACAGATGATCCACTTAAATGAGGGGGTGGAGCTGTCCTTGCAAACCAATGATGCAACTAATGCCATGCAGTGAGTGGATCTTCCTTCCCCCTAAACAGATAGTGTAAGTATGACTGAGAAATGTGCTATAAGCACACAGAAACTCCTGCATGCATTCAGGGAGGAGATTCACTTTTAATAGGTTTTGCTTGCATCTGTTTACTGATGGGGGTCAATGGTATCCTGTAAACATGCTAGATACCAATGAAAGTTCCCTCAGATAACCTCAAGAGAGTCACTTCTCCCATGGCTTATTATTATTATTAAAATTGTATTTGTACTGTCTTTTTTGTCTCTAATTTTTTTATTTTTAATTTTTTTCTATTCCTATAAGGTTTTGGGGAACAGGTGGTATTTGATTATATAAGTAAGTTCTTTAGTGGTGATTTGTGGGATTTTGGTACACCGATCACCAGAGCAGTATACACTGAACCCAATTTGTAGTCTTTTATTCCTCACCCCTCAGACTCTTTTCCCCCAAGTCCCCAAAGCCCGTTGTAGAATTGTTATGCCTTGCATCCTCATAGCTTAGCTCCCACTTACGAGTGAGAACATACAATGGTTGGGTTTTCATTCCTAAGTTCCTTCACTTAGAATGATAGTCTCCAATTCTATCCAAGTTGCTGTGAATGTCATTAATTTATTCCTTTTTATGGCCCAGTAGAATTCCATTGTGTGTGTGTGTGTATATATATATATATATATATATATATATATATATATATATATATATATATATATATATATAAACTTCTACACTGCTGATGGGAAGATAAACTAGTACAACCACTATGAAAAATAGTGTGGAGATTTTTTAAAGAACTAAATATATATACATATATATCATATTTCCTTTATTGATGGGCATTTGGTCTGTTTTCATATTTTTGCAATTACAAATTGTGCTATTATAAACATTCATGTGTAAGAATCCTTTTTGTATAATATCTTCTTTTCCTCTGGGTAGATACCCAGTAGTGGGATTGCTGTGTCAAATGGTAGTTCTACTTTTAGTTCTTTAAAAAATCTCCACACTATTTTTCACAGTGGTTGTACTAGTTTACCTTCCCATCAGCAGTGTAGAAGCATTCCCTTTTCAGCACATCTACACCAACATATACTCTTTTTTAAATGGCCATTCTTGCAGGAGTGAGGTGGTATTACATGGTGGTTTTGATTTGCATTTTCCTGATCATTAGTGATGTTGATCATTTTTTCATGTTTCTTGGCCATTTACATATATTCTTTTGAAAATTGTCTATTCATGTCCAAAAGCCCATTTTTGATGGGATTGTTTGTTTTTTTCTTGCTAATTTGTTTGAGTTCCTTGTACATTCTAGATATCAGTCCTTTGTTGAGTGTATAGATTGTTGAATGTACAGATTGTGAAGGTTTTCTCCCATTCTGTGGGTACTCTCCTGGCTGTTCCTTTTGCTGTGCAAAAGCTCTTTAGTTTAATTAGGTCTCACCTATTTATCTTTGTTTGTGTTGTATTTGCTTTTGTGTTCTTGGTCATGAAGTCTTTGCCTAAGCCAATGTCTAGAAGGGTTTTTTCGACGTTACCTTCTAGAAATTTTAGTTTCAGGTCTTAGATTTAAGCCCTGGTACTATCTGGAGTTGACTTTTGTATAAAGTGAGAGATGAGGGTCCAGTTTCATTCTCCTTTATGTGGCTAGCCAGTTATCATGGCACCATTTGTTGAATAGGGTGTCCTTTCCCCACATTATACTTTTGTTTCCTTTGTCAAAGATCAGTTGGCTATAAGTATTAGAGTTTATTTCTAGGTATTCTTTTCTGTTCCATTGGTCTATGTGCCTATTTTTATACCAGGACCATGCTGTTTTTGTGACTATGATCTTATAGTACACTTTCAATTCAGCTAATGTGGTATCTCCAGATTTGTTCTTTTTGGTTAGTCTTGCTTTGGTTATGCAGAGGTTTTTTTTTTTTTTTTTTNTTTGTTTCATATGAATCTTAGGATTGCTTTTTTCTAGTTCTGTGAATAATGATGGTGATATCTTGATGGTGATTGCATTATTTTTAGATTGCTTTTGGCAGTATGGTCATTTTCACAGTATTGGTTCTACCCATCCGTGAGCATAGGATGTGTTTTCACTTGTTTGTGTTGCCTATGATTTCTTTCAGGAGTGTTTTGTTGCTTTCCTTGCAGAGTTCTTTCACCTCCTTGACTATGTATATTCCTAAGTATTTAATTTATTTATTTATTATAGCTATTGTAAAAGGGGTTGAGTTTTTTATTTGATTCTCAGCTTGGTCTCTGTTGGTATATAGCAGAGCTGCTGATTAATGTACATTAACTTTGTATCCTGAAACTTTACTGAATTCATTTATCAGTTCTGGGAGCTTTTTGGAGGTGTCTTTAGGGTTTTTTTGTTTTTGTTTTTGTCTTTTCCTTGAGATACAGTCTCACTCTGTCACCAAGCTGGAGTGCAGTGGTGATCTCAGCTCACTGCAACCTCTGACTCCCTAATTCAAGCGATTCTCCTGCCTCAGCCTCCCGAGTAGCTGGGATTACAGGCATGCATCACAATACCCAGTTAATTTTTGTATTTTTAGTAGAGACGGGGTTTCACCATGTTGGCCAGGCTGGTCTCGAACTCCTGACCTTGTGATCTGCCTGCCTAGGCCTCCCAAAGTGCTGGGATTACAGGCATGAGCCACCACACTTGGCCTCAGTTTTTCTAGGTATACAGTTATATCATCAGCAAACAGTGACAGTTTGATTTCCCCTTTACTGATTTGGATGCCCTTTATTTCTTTCTCTTGTCTGGTTGCTCTGGCTAGGACTCCTAGTACTAAGTTGAATAGAAATGGTGAGAGTAGGCATTCTTGTCTTGATCCAGTTCTCAGAGGGAATGCTTTCAACGTTTTGCTATTTAGTATTAGGTTGGCTGTGGGCTTGTCATAGATGGCTCATATTACATTGTGGTATGTCTCTTCTATTCCAATTTTGCTTAGGGTTTTAATTATGCCCCTGTGGCTTACTAAGTGATGACTATCTTTAGATGAGGTTGTGGTTTTGATTTTGTTTTTTTCAACATTTTGACTAGTTCAAAAAGCATTGAGTTGTTATTCTCAATAACAATTCAACCTATTAAGAGAGAAAGGTGAGAGAAAAAAATGAAAGTCCCATTGTACTTGATACTGATTGTTAATCATATTTTATCCTTTCTAGAAAACTCCTCGTTCACAAAGTTGTTCAGAATGCCCTATTTCCAGCCTTTGGCACCAATCTGCAATTGCAGTGTTGCCTTTGACCTTCATCCTAACATCCACCCTCATTAGTGCCATTTTCTTCTGGTAGAGTCATGATTTAACACTAATTACTTCCACCACAAAGTTCTGCTTTGTCAAATCAGATCATGATACAGAAATAGCACATGCATACTTTCCTCTAATTTAAAAGGCATATGTGGAAAACTAGTATTTAGCCTTAGGCTTGGGACTCCTGAGTACCTGTGAAATCTTGAGGCTTGTGTTAATATTTCCTGAGGATACAAAGGTTTCAGGTAAGGCAGAATCAGCAAACGTGTGGCCTGTAGGCTTCTTCCAAGCTATTAAACTGTCTTGTTGACAGAACATGAAAAACTGAGAGGCCAGGCACCGCGGCTCATGCCTGTAATCTCAGCACTTTGGGAGGCCAAGGCGAGTGGATCACCTGGGGTCAGGAGTTCGAAACCAGCCTGTCCAACATGGCGAAACCCTGTCTCTACTAAAAATACAAAAAATTAGCCAGGCGTGGTGTTGGGCACCTGTAATCGCAGCTACTCAGGAGGCTGAGGCAGGAGAATCACTTGAACTCAGGAGGTAGAGGTTGCAGTGAGCTGAGAGTGTGCCATTGCACTCCAGACTGAATGACAAAAGCAAAACTCTATCTAAAAAAAAAAGGAAAGAAAGAAAATAAAAAAAAGAAAAACTGAGAGTTCCAGTTCCCTCTGAAACAATTGTGAGATTTCGCTGCAGTCAGCTGGACTTGAGTGCTGGATGCCACTTTTGGACAGATATAGGTTCTCTGCAGTCCCCACCCCTCTGTATTATTTTTTGCCAACTATATCCTTTGGTGATGGTCACCTACCTGGGGCCTAGAGGCCTATCGGTTTGCAAGTTCATGAAATTAGCACTTAGGTGAAACTACTTGACTATAGCGGACAAGTCATTCCATCATCCCCCCTCCTCATTTGAAATATCAAAACAAGGGTGGGCCATAACTCTCTCCTAGCCTTTCTCACCTCTCTTCTAGTTCATCTGTATTCTCCAGATCCTTTCTTCTGTGACCAATAAATCCCCACCTTTAGGCTTTGGGCTTCTGCTTTTCTCTCTGGACCTTCTCCCTGAGATGGCTCCTGCATTCCTGTGGTCTCCAAATTAACTCTTGGCTGATGAGTACAAAGCTCTTGGTACCCTCATCTTTTCCCTCAAGGTCTCCTGCTAGGATTAAATGTGGAGAGCAATGGAGGCTTGGCTTTACTGTGGGGCAGCTCTGAATCAAATCCTGGGTTAGCAGAGTGGCTGTGGGCACACATGGAACATCCCTGAGCCTTCACTCCTGTGTGATGATTGTAACATTACTTATGGCAATTGAGGATATTTAAGGTCATCTGCAGTGGGTACTTCGCAATGGCAGCTGTTTCTTAAGCCCAAGGTCGCTGGGTATCAAAGCCTTCTTGTTTCCACACTACCACACTGCCTCAATCCCAGAAGCCTTGTCTCCAAACGTGACTTTTTACGTTGGGTGTCAGCGTTCTCTCCCTTGCTGCTGCCCAGGAAGATGCCTGCCAGGGAGTTGACGATGGATGCACAGGCAGGCCACCCAGAAACGTGGCACAAGGTAGAATCTGCTGACAAAGCAAATTGTCATGAAGTTTTTCAGGAGTCTGGAAGTGACAAGAATGGCACACTTGCCCGGTGGCACTCTGCAATCCTGTCACATCAAATTGAAGCTGTTATTTCTATCATTAGCAGCAAAGGAAGCAACTCAATGCTCTGGAGCTTCCTTTTTAAAAATCATGACCAGCAGAGAAGCAAAGGCAGGAAAGCACTGTGTCAGTGGTGACCAGAGGTTTCCTCCGCCGCTTCCACAAGCACCGTTTTCTCCTTAATAATGGGCTACACTTTCAGGAAACGTTTATCTTATGTTTTATTATACTCTAGTGCTTTTTTTAAAAAAATGAAAATGCAGCTATTTCACAGAACTGGGGAAGGTTAGGGAGGGGAAAGGAAAGGAAAGGAAAGGAAGTAAGATTCGGTCCGCTTCTAATACTGGGCTTGGTGCATTGCATTCATTATTTCACTTTCCATGATCCGGACTTCGCTTTTTGAGATCCTAGGATAGGTTTAAGTGTAGAAATATGAAGTCATTGAATGTAACACCTGGCTGGGCGTGGCGGCTCACACCTGTAATCCCAGCACTTCGAGAGGCCGAGGTGGGTGGATCACTTGAGGTCAGGAATTGAATACCACCCTGATCAACATGGTAAAACCCCATCTCTATAAAAAACACAGATAAATTAGGGTGGTGTGGTGGCACATGCCTATAATCCCAGCTACTCAGGAGGCTGAGACAGGAGAACCGCTTGAACCCAGGAGGCAGAGGCTGCAGTGAGCTGAGAATGCATTACTGCACTCCAGCCTGGGGAGGTGGAGTGAGACTCCCTCTGGAAAAAAAGATAAAAAATAAAAATAAAAAAAGTAGAATGCAATACTCTCTTCATTTTACAATTGAGAGGGAAGTCATGTGGTGGCTGGTGATAAAAAGGACAGGTGGCAAGTCTCCTTACCTCTTCATACCACAAGTCTCCATGTGTCTGAGACCCAGGGACATTTACAATACTTGCTGAAAGGTGAGGGGACATTGGTGAAAATAACTATGCAAGCAGAGAATATTTTTCTTCCTGTGCAGAGAAAGAAAATCCCACCTTCTCTGTGTGGGAGCCGTGGTATGTGTGCTCCCTGAGCACAGTGAAATATGCAGAGATGGTAAAACTATTAAAATCTGATTTTCGTTTTGTTAAAAAGAAAGCAAAGAAGAAACTATTTTATTTCTTATTATTGGATATTGTCATGTCTAGGCTAGGTACCTGGAACTGAGACAGCTGTCTCTATTAGGAGTGCTAGGCTGGCACCCTGGGATGGCAGAGGAAAAGAGGGAAGGAACTAAGGTTTTGAAGATGAATACAGGCAGTGACATTAACCAGTCTTGGAAGCGAGATGCTTCCAGCCTTCTTTTTATGGGCGACGTTAAGTTTTCCTTATTTTTAAAGGAAATGCAGTCAGGGTTTTATATTCTGCCAATGAAGGCATCCCAAGGCAATTCTTTGAGATTCTGACACATCATCTGTTAAAGGAAAATAAACAGTGGAGAGCTGGAGCCGGCTCACACCAGCCCATTGTTAGAATCTCCTCCCAACCCTACATCCAGGGGCATCACGGTGGTAGCTCCAGTGAAGCCATGCCGACGGTTTAAAATTTTTTAAGGTAGGAGTATTTATACCGCAAAAATCATGCTACAAATCCGGGCTTTTGTGGGAGTCAGTTTACTAGCACACTGCTGGAAAAAATAAAATCATACAGAACCATTGAAATAATTACAGATAATATGTCAAAGACCTCTATTAATGTGGTTGCTAGAGCAAATAGAATTTACTACATTCTTCCTTGTTCCTGTGCACCCTCCCCAATGTACTGCCATGCCTTCTATTGCTTCTGAACACGCCCATTATACCCCACCGCTCCTGAACAACACCATTGTATTCCTCACTGTTCCCGAGACCCCCACTGGATGCCCCCTAAGCACCTCCAGCTGAGCACCTGCCACCGTGTCCCACCTCTGCTCCTGATCACTCCCACTGTGTCCCACTTCTGGTCCTGATCACTCCCACTGTGTCCCCACCTCTGCTTCTGATCACTCCCACTGTGTCCCACCCCTGCTCCTGATCAATCCCACTGTGTCCCACCCCTGCTCCTGATCAATCCCACTATGTCCCAGCCCTGCTCCTGATCACTCCGACTCTATCCCACCTCTGCTCCTGATCAATCCCACCGTGTCCCACCCCTGCTCCTGATCACTCCCACCGTGTCCCACCTCTGCACCTGATCACTCCCACCGTGTCCCACCTCTGCACCTGATCACTCCCACCGTGTCCCACCTCTGCNCCTGATCACTCCCACCGTGTCCCACCTCTGCACCTGATCACTCCCACCGTGTCCCACCTCTGCACCTGATCACTCCCACCGTGTCCCACCTCTGCTCCTGATCAATCCCACCGTGTCCCACCCCTGCTCCTGATCAATCCCACTGTGTCCCCACCCCTGCTCCTGATCAATCCCACTGTGTCTCACCCCTGCTCCTGATCACTCCCACTGTGTCTCACCCCTGCTCCTGATCAATCCCACTGTGTCCTCACCCCTGCTCCTGATCAATCCCACTGTGTCTCACCCCTGCTCCTGATCACTCCCACTGTGTCCCCACCCCTGCTCCTGATCAATCCCACTGTGTCCCACCTCTGCTCCTGATCACTCCCACACTGTCCCACCTCTGCTCCTGATCAATCCCACTGTGTCTCACCGCTGCTCCTGATCACTCCCACCGTGTCCCAACCCTGCTCCTGATCACTCCCACCGTGTCCCACCCCTGCTCCTGATCACTCCCACCGTGTCCCACCCCTGCTCCTGATCACTCCCACCGTGTCCCACCTCTGCACCTGATCACTCCCACCGTGTCCCACTCTGCTCCTGATCACTCCCACCGTGTCCCACCTCTGCACCTGATCACTCCCACCGTGTCCCACTCTGTTCCTGATCACTCCCACCGTGTCCCACCCCTGCTCCTGATCACTCCCACCGTGTCCCACCTCTGCACCTGATCACTCCCACCGTGTCCCACTCTGCACCTGATCACTCCCACCGTGTCCCACTCTGCTCCTGATCACTCCCACCGTGTCCCACCTCTGCACCTGATCACTCCCACCTTGTCCCAACCCTGCTCCTGATCGCTCCCACCTTGTCCCAACCCTGCTTCTGATCAATCCCACCGTGTCCCACCTCTGCTCCTGATTCCTCCCACGGTGCCCCCTAGTGCTCCTGAACACTTCCCACTGTAGTCACCACTGTTTCTACACATCCCTCACTTCTGCTGAACACCCCCACTTTAGCTGCCTGTTCCTGAACACCCCCACTGTACCCCCCTGCTCTTTAACATCCCCCATTGTACCCCCTTCTCCTCAACACCCCCACTGCATCCCCACTCTTGAACACCCTCACTTTAGCTCCCTGCTCCTAAACACCCCCACTGTAGCCCCCTGCTCCTGAACACCCCCACTGTACCCCCACTGCTGAACACCCTCACTTTAACTCCCTGCTCCTAAAACCCCCCTCTGTACTCCCTACTGCACTTGAACGCCCTCACTGCTCCTGAACCCCCCCATTGTACCCCTTACTACTCTTGGGTGCCCTCCACTATGTGCTCCACTACTCTTAAACGTCCCCATCTATATCCCTCACTTCTTCTGTACACTCCTCACTGTACCACCCATTGCTCCTGAGCCCCCTCCCCCATCGTCACCTGCCCTGGCAGTCAATACAGTTACCATTGCTGTGTATGGCTGTCACTGCCAATCACGAAAATGTCCTCATGTATATCTGTCACTCATTTGTGGTTTAGAATCCTTGTAGGAGCCTTCAGTTGGCTGAGCTGAAGTCAGGTGTGCATACGCTCAATGCCAGAAGGTAGAAAGAAAGATGGTCTGTGTGTTGTGACTAGCTGTGCCCTGGCCACCACCAAGACCCCATGGTGGAGTCCAGGAACTAGGAAGGAGATTCACATACTGGGTAGAAGAGAAAGAACCTGGTAAACACTCAGTGTCTCTGTATAAAGCAAATCATATTATTGCTCTTTGGATATGTGTTTTCTGATGGGTGATGTTCGAGGTGATCTCAGGTCATTTTTCTCATGTGGAGAGTTACTGAATGCTCGGTCCAAAATGTACACACATTTTCCTCAAAGAGGAGAGCAAAGTCTATATAGTCGTTCCTTGGTATCCATGGGAGATTGGTTTCAGGACCTCCCTCAGACACCAAGATCTGAGGATGCTCAAGTCCCTCATATAAAATGGTGTAACATTTTTCTCTAACCTAAGCACATTCTCTTGTATATTTTAAATCAGAGATCCCCAACATTTTTGACACAAGGGACTGGTTTTGTGAAAGATAATTTTTCGATGGACCAGGGTGGGGAGATGATTTTGAAGTGATTCAAGTACATTACATTTATTGTGCACTTTTTTTTCTATTATTACACTGTAATATATGATGAAATAATTATACAACTCATCATAAAGTAGAATCATTGTTATCCCTGAGCTTTTTTGCAGCTCAGGAAATGGGGGTGATGGGAGACAGTGACAGAGCAGCAGGTATTAGATTCTTATGAAGAGCATACAACCTAGATTCTCATTAGATTCATTAGATTCTCATAAGGAGCACATGCAACCCTCACATGTGCAATTCACAATAGGGTTCATGCTCCTATGAGAATCTAATGCCACTGCTGATCTGACACGAGGCGGAGCTCAGGCGATAATGTGAGCGATGGAGAGCGGTTCTAAGTGTAGATGAAGCTTCCCTTGCTCGCTTGCTGGCCCTTGGTTCACCTCCTGCTGCACAGCCCAGTTCCTAACAGGCCACAAACCAGTACCTGTCCATGGCCTTGGGGCTGGGGATCCCCGCTTTAAATCATTTCTAGTTCACTTATAATGCCTAATACAATGTAAATGCTATGTAAATAAAGTTTTTATACTGTGTTTTTAAAGTTTGTATTTTTTTATTGTTGCATTTTTAGTTTTTAGCTTTTATTGTTTTGAATATTTTTTGTCTGCTTGATTAAACCCACAGAAGTGGAAGCCATAGATATGGAGGGCCAACCACAGCCTTTTTTATTAAGGTATATTACAGAATGTATACACAAGGTTCCTTGGTTCCAAGAAACAGACTGATGCTAGCCAACTGGAAGAAAAAGGACTTCAGGCTAGGAAAAGCTTGGGCTGCTCCTGGCTCTGGGAAGCTAGTCAAGAAACAGGGTGGCTCTAGCAGTTACATCTGACTTTCAGGATGGATTCGGTCTTTTGCTCATGGCTCACATAGGCATCTGTTATTTGGCATCCCTACTTCTCTCCTGCTTTGGCTTATTTCTAGCTCCAGAAACCTGGTTCGGATTTTGATTTGGCCCATTATTAATCTTCTGTTGGGCAGAAAGCCTCAAGGATCTTTTGCCAGGCTAAGGAATGAGCCTTGTGCTCGCACAGTTTATTCAATGACCACCCACCCATGCCCAAAGAATCACATAGAGCTGCTTTCTTGAACACCTTGATTAGAAAGGCCTTTTAGGTGTGGCAGATACTAAGTCTCACCCATGTCTGCTTTGAGGTCCTCTAATTGTGACCCACCTCCTCTCCCTGTCTTTGGGAAGTCATTGCTACTTTTTGGAAAATAAACCATTATTTAGTAAGGAGTATGCATTGCATCTGCTATTATGCATTATATACCTTATCTCAAAGAATTCTTACCTCCTCTCTCTGAGGTAGGCAGTGCTCCTAGTTTACATATAAGGAAATGAAGGCTCACCGAGCTTATGAACCTGAGATAGGGTGGTGGAGCTGGATTTCAAATCCAGAGTGACCGTGCTCCAAACCTGTGCTTTTTTCCCCTATCCCAAGATACCTTTGTTGACACACCTGTGACCATGCCAAGACATTCCTGTCCTAGTTATCTACGGCTTTTTGAAGAGAACTTCCAATTAGGAGACTTCTAACAGGGAACAGTTCAAGAGTAAAGCAAAAAAAGGTAAGGGGGAAGACAAAGGACAAGAGATGAAGGTGTTCATCTTGCTGAGCTGAGGCTGCTATAGAAAATGAGTCTTTTTCCACAGATGGCCCTTCATATGGCCAGAAAATAGCCTCATCATCAGGCAGTGGGGTGTCACTCCTGAGTAATAAAGACAGGCTAACTTTATGCAGCCCACAGGAAGAATGCCCCATGAGTTCCTTGCCTTGTTTGTCTAAAACCATTTCCCTGACAATTATAGCTATTGGGAGCCTCCACAGAACATTTTCCAGCATCTATAAGATAAAAATTCAATCTTTTTAGAGGTAGAGTATTAGGCACATATTGTAGTGTCTCCTCACAATCATGAAAATTCAGTTAATTGCTGCCTAGCTCATCTTTACTCATCCATATGCTCTGCAGAGAAGGTCATAATATAGAGCCCACAGGATGGTTGGAAAAGGAAAGGAGAATATGTACCTGTACATGAGCACCTAGCACCACCTGTAATGGTAGTGCCCTTCCAGCTCCTTCCTCGTTAGCCTTCAATGGCAGTCATAACTGTTAGTGTCTCCAGGAGGAAGTCTTCCTTGAATAAGCAAGTCTAAAAGAGATAATTCTATCCACTTCTTTCCCAGCTTCATCTCTTACAAATACTGTGTCTTCTTGGGTAGACCTCCTTGTTATGTACTCACTAGGATGGAAGGAGGGAAAGGATGATCTGGCTTAGAGGATTTAAATGAAGCAAATTTATTACTTTCATATTCATGTTGAAATTCCACTTACTCCTATATCCACAGTATTGGGACTACTGTATGTGTTTTCTCAAATAAAATTTATGTTCGTTGACTACCATGCTCTGGGCATCACCTCAGGGACTTGCATGTACACAAAACATGGCACGGCTGGTGAATAGGAGAAGGTAGGATCTAAACTCCATTTCCTGGGGGTTCAACATCCATGTCCACAATCCCTCCATTGCATCTTCCCCAGCCTCAAACCTCCCTCACTCTAGAATTTAAGATTCACATTGGTAAGGATGTATTTATTCTTTTGTATTTTACTGTTTCACTCAATGATAAACCTTGTTAAATTATATTCATCTTCCATTGTAATATTTCTTGTGGCATGTTTTTGAATTTATTTTCCTTCTTGCTGGAATACTTTCTTCAAGAGTCATTAGAAAGAGAATCTTTTTTATGGTAAATCTAGTAAGAGGTTAAGTGTCTAAAAATATGTTCATGGTGCCCTCAATATATATGATGTTTTAACTAGACATACATTTCTAAATTCAATTAGAAAATGAGTAAAATACATGAAGAGACATTACATCAAGGGGGATATATGGATGGCAAATGAGCACAGGAAAAGATGTTAAACATCACTAGTCATTAGGTAAATGCAAATTAAGACCATGATGGGGTATCACTACACATGTGTTAGAGCAGCTAAAATAAAACATAGTGACAATACCAAATGTTACTGAGGATCTGAAGAAACTACCTACCAGAAATACATTTTCTAGTAGGCATGTAACATGATATAGTAACTCTGGAATATAGTTCAGCAATTTCTTATGAAACTAACCATATATTTACCATATGGCCCAGCAATTATACTGAAGTAAATGAAAGGACATGTCCACATAAAGACCTGTACACAAATGTTTACAGCAGTTTCATATGAAATAGCCAAAAGCAGAGACCAACCAAAATATCTTTCATTAGGTTTACAGCTGTTCAAATAGATTAATAATGGATTAAACAAATGGTGATACATCCATACCATGGAATATTACTCAGCAATGAAAAAGAATGGACTATTAATACACACAACTTGAGTAAATCTCAAGGATGTTGTGTTGAGTGAAAAAGACAGTTTCAAAAGGTTACATACTGTATTATTCCATATACAGTTGTCCCTTGAACAACACAGGTTTGAACTGTGTATGTCCACTTACACACAGATTTTCTTTCACTTCTGCCAACTCTGAGACAGCAAGACCAACACTTCCTCTTTCTCCTTTTTTCCAGCTTACTGAAACCATGAAGACAAGAATGAAGACCTTTATAGTAATCCACTTCCACTTAATGAATAGTAAATGGGATTTCTTTTTCCTTTCTTTTTTTAAAGAGATAGGGTCTCACTCTGTCACCCAGACTGGAATACAGTGAGGTGATCACAGCTCACTGAAGCCTCAAGCTGCTGGGCTCAAGTGATCTTCTCACCTCAGTCTCCCAAATAGCTATGACTACAGTCATGTACCACAATGCCCTGCTAATTTTCTTATTTTAATTTTTGTAGAAATGGGGTCTTGCTATGTTGCCCAGGCTGGTCTTGAAGTCCTGGCCTCAAATGATCCTCTTGCTTTGACCTCCCAAAGTGCTATGGTTACAAGTGTAAGCCACTGCGTTCAGCCCCATATGATTTTCTTAATTACGGTTTCTTTTTTTCTAGCTACTTTATTGTAAGAATATAGTATATAACATATACATATAGTATATATAACATAAAAGGTAAAAAGTATGTGTTGATTGTTTATGTTATTGGTAAGGCTTTTGGTCAATTGTAGCCTATTAGTAGTTAAATTTTGGGGGAATCAAAAGTTATACATGGATTTTCAACTGAGTAGGGGTCAGGAGATGTTGGTGCCCCTAACCCCCACATTGTTCAAGGGTCAGTGGTATAACATTCTCAAAGAGACAAAATTATAGAGATAGAGAACAGATTGGTGGTTGCTAGGGATTAGGGCTGGGGAGTGGGAGGAGGGTGGGTATAGCTATAAAGGGTTAATACGAAGGGGATGCTGTGGTAATGGAATAGTCCTGTATCTTGATAATAGCGGTATTACATGAATCTATATGTGATAAAATGGCACAAAACTATTTTTTAAATGACCTATTATTTGAATACTTGCACATATACATTCAGAAAATTCTAAGATCTACGTTGTTTTCTTCCCACATTTTGAAGATATTATTCATAAGTTTTCTTTCTTCTAGTGGTATTGATGAGAATTATATCAAGGTGATTCTTGATTTTTATAGATAACATGTTCTTTTCTATCTTAAATTTCTCTCTGTGTTTACGTGGGTATTAAATAATGTATATATATATTTTGAGACAGGATCTTGCTCTGTCGCCCAGGCTGGAGTGCAGTGGCGTGAGCTTGGCTCATTGCAACTTCTGCCTCCCCAGTTCAGGCGATTCTCTTTCCTCGGCCTCCCGAGTAGTCGGGATTACAGGTGCATGCCACCATGCCTGGCTAATTTTTGTATTTTTAATGGAGATGAGGTTTCACCATATTGACCAGGCCGATCTCGAACTCCTGGCCTCAAGTATTTCACCTGCCTTGAAAATAGTAAACAAGTTGATTGGTCTTTGTCCTGGGTTCTTGGCATGGAGCTTCTAAAACCCTTGGAGTTTCCTGGGTGATAGCAGTGGGTTTGTTATGGTAATGACAATACGGTGGGCCCATACATAGCTTTAAGATAGGGGCTGGTCACCAGAAAGACCAGCCACAAGTAGGATTTTGAGCCAGCCTGACCTCCGGGAAGGGGAGTGGTGGCTGAAGATACATTTCAATCATGTGCCAGTGGTTTAGTCAATCATACCTATACAATGAAACCCTAGTAAAAACTAGACACCAAGCTCATGGAGCCTCAGCTGTTGGCGAATACAGTACTGTGCTGGAAGGGTGATATGTCCTGATTCTATAGGGAAAGGTGACAGAAATTTTGGTTTAGGGCCCTCCCAGACCTCATCCTGTGTATCCCTTTATTTGTCTCTTCCTGATCTGT
>NW_016107410.1:3485696-3515762 GCF_001604975.1 Cebus imitator
CTTCAGCGGCTTCTTCTCCTGAGACTCAGGCGGGGCAGGGTTTGAGTCGACCAGACCTGGCATCTTTCGCGCCAAAAGCAGCTACGAGCGCAGATAGCCAAATCTATACCAGCCTCTATTAACGCCCCTGATCTGTATTCTTAATAAAATTATAAGTATAGGACTTTCTAATTCTGTGAGTCATTTTAACACATGATTGAACCTGAGGGTGCTGTGGAACCTCGAAATTTGTAGCCAGTCCATCAGAAGTGTGGGTAGCCTGGGGCCTCCTGAACTTGCTGCTATGTCTGAAGTCAGAACAGTCTTAGAGAGGACTTAACCCCTTACCTTGTGGTGTCTGTACTGATTTCAAGTGGTTCGTGCTAGAATAAAGTTGTAGTACACTCAGCTGATGTCAAAATAGGGAGGTTTTCCTCATTATCCTTTGTGGTATTTATTTGATTCTTTCATTCCAGTGTTTTTCCACCTTTTATTATGGGATGTCTTTATTAATTATTCCTTCAAATATTAGCTGCCTTCTATTTTCCTTCTCCTTCTGAGATTTTTATTTTTGGCACAGGGTGCCATGCATGAAGTTTGTTAGGGGAGTGTCTTTGGGACAACACCTGGCAAGGAATGAAGATAGAATTAGGCAGAGGCAGTGGCAGAATTTACCACATCACAGGGTCTCAGCTGACCTCACTGGGAGTGGGGATGGTCTCTTAGAATTGTCCTCAGTTAAGGCTCTACCAGTCATTGGATCTAGGCTGCCCTAAGGAGGGGGTCTGATTTTGGATGAAGCAGCTGTCTTCATCTGAACTGGATGGAGAAGGGCTCACCTGAGAGCTGGCAGTCACCAGTCCTCCCACTGCGGGCATACTGAGGAAATGAACACTTCGATACTTAAGGGGAAGAATCTGGGTCAGGGTTGGCTAGCAATGGCCCATGTGCCAAACCCAGCCCACAGTCTGTTTTGTACACATAGCTTACTTGGCACGTCTACCTCTGCATAGGCTTTCCTCTGTTCATGTTTGCCTCTAACGTCTCCCCTCTTCTTATAAAGGCACCAGTTGTTCTGCATTAGGACCCACCCGAATCATTTCATCTTAACTTGATTATACCTGCAGAGACTCTATTTCCAAATAAGGTCATATTTACAGGTACTGGGGGTTAGGACTTCGACTTATATTTTGGGAGAAGGAACCACAATTCCATCCATGGGAGCCAAAAAATGTTATCATTTGCCATTTAAGAAAACTTCTTCAAGGAAACACCCCATATCCCTGTTATAGGTGGGATGGGGAAGCAGGTGTGAGAGCTGAGCAGGCAGGAGTTGTGGCCAGATCTCAGGAGGCAGCAGTAGATTTCTCCACTGCCCCTGACTACTGAAGTCCCTGGAGTTGCTTAAGCTGATCCAGTAACTGCCTTGGCAGGCTTGTAAAAATTTTGCAACACCCTTCTTAAAAAAAAATAGAAAGTAAATCCAGCAGCCAGCAAACTGTCCATAACAGAGCCAAATGACTCACTGCCAGCACTGCTCTACATGTTTTAGGACGTCCTTATCATCTTTCCACCAACACATCCAATTATTTTCTAAAGAAGCTTTATTCCCAGAAGATTAATTTCTTTTAGGTGTAACATCATCTAGCCTAAAAGTTAACCCCTGATGGATAGCAAGTGAGAGGTATCTCCAGAGACGTAATGCTCACTGTTTAAAAACCAGCTCTCCAAAAAGAAAAGCAGGGGGAAAGTGCTGATGTAGCCTTTGCCAATTTCCATGGAATAAACACCCCCACGATGATTAATTTCACTATACTAATGCAAAGCCACTGAACGCAGAATTGGGAAAAGATATGTACAGTTAGCTTTCATGAGCTGATGTGAAGCAACTTCAGCACATCATTGAATATCTCAATATAGGGAGAAAGGAGTATGATTTGAGATGTGCAGGGAAGACACCCTGGAGGAAGTAGGATTTGAAATGGACTTTGAATGGGAGCTATGATTTGGTGGTATCTCTATCACTACACAGCCAGCCATATCAGTTTAGCAGTTTGCATCTGTTTCTCTGAGACTAGACTATGAGATTCCTGAGGTAGATAATGTGTCTTATTCATTGTAGTAACCCTACAGTAGGTATTTCATAAGTGTTTGTTGAATGTATGAATGAAAAATAAATAAATAGAAAGGGCAAAGGAATTTGGTGCAGAGGGGGCACTCATGGTGTGGGCAGGACAGACGAGGAAGGAATAAATGCATAGGAGGTTTTGGGTTCAGTGAGTGGTCCATTCTTGGAGTATATTGTTGGGACATGTGATATTCCAGTTATTTATGGCTGTATAACAAACCATCACAAAATTTAACACCTTGTGAAAATTAAAGGAAGGAAGGATCCTCACAGACCTCATCCTATACACACACAAACATTAACACATTTGTTTTGCTTATAAATCTGGAATTCAAACAGGGCTTAACAGGATCAGCTCATTCTGCTTCACATGACATCAACTGGAGTGGCCTGAAGACTGAGGCTGTAATCATATGAAAGTTTGCTCACTCATCTGCCCAGAGGTTGAACTGGGAAGACTCAAAGAGCTGGGGATTTGAATTGCTGAGGTACCTTGAGTATCTATCTCTGTGAGGGCTCTCTGCATGGTGTCTCTAGTATGGCAGCCTCAGGGCAACTGCATTTTTTTGTACTAGCTCAGGGCTCCCGAGATGTATATCTTAAAAAGAGCAAACCAGAAAGAAGCTGACCTTTTGCTGATCTAGCCTTGGAAGTCATACAGCATCACTACGCCATACTCTATCAAAGTAATCACAAGCCCCAACTCAGATTCAAGGAGAGGAAACGCAGAATCCACTTCTCTGTGAGAAGAGTATTTGGGATGAAATATATGTTTAATGTATGTGATATGTACATATGCTATATATTTTCTGTATATAGTATATGTTTGTGTGTCTGTGTGTGTGTGTGTGTGTGTCTGTGTGAATATGTTGGAGTGGCCACCATTGAAAGATATAATCTACCACACATAGTAGATGAAAGGGTGGAAAGTTGGAGGAGGCCATGTTGGAAGGGGTCTTGAATGAAGAGTTTTCTCTAAGACATGGAACCAACCCAAATGCCCATCAATGATAGACTGGATAAAGAAAATGTGGTACATATACATCATGGAATACTATGCAGCCATATAAAAGAATGAGATCATGTCCTTTGCAGGGACATAGATGAAGCTAGAAGCCATCATCCTCAGACAACTAACACAGGAAGAGAAAACCAAACACTGCATGTTCTCACTCCTAAGTGGGAGTTGAACAATGAGAACACACTGACACAGGGAGGGGAACATCACACACTGGGGCCTATTGGGGGGTGGGGAGGTGAGCGGAGGGAACCTAGATGATGGGTCAATAGGTGCAGAAAACCACCATGGCACATATATTCCTATGTAACAAACCTGCACCTTCTGCATATGTATCCCAGAGCTTAAAGTAAAATTTTTTTTAAAAAAAGGGTTTGCTCTTTTTTTCTTCTAGAAGCAATTGACACACTAGTTGCTGATCCTCCCCCAGGGTTCCACATAAGTAGGTTCATCATCCCCAGCAGGCCTGCAAGACTAACAGGTAGCATCATTATGCCTTTTTATTTTATTTGATACGGTCTCACTATGTGGCCCAGGCTGGTCTCAAACTCCTGGTTTAAGTGACCCTCTCCCCTTGGCCTCCCCAAGTGTTGGGATTACAGGTGTGAGCCACTGCATCCAGTCCTTAGGGGTCTTTTATTTTATTTTATTTATTTATTTATTAAATGTTTTTGAGACAGAGTCTCACTTTTGTTGCCCAGGCTGGAGTGCAATGGCTCAATCTCAGCTCACTGCAACCTCTGCCTTCCAGGTTCAAACGATTCTCCTGCCTCAGCCTCCCAGGTAGGATTACAGGTGTCCACCACCACACCCAGCTAAGTTTTTGTATTTTTAGTAGAGACGGGGTTTCACTATGTTGGTCAGGCTGGTCTCGAACTCCTGATCTTAGGCGATCCACCCACCTTGGCCTCCCAAAGTGCTTGGATTACAGGCCTGAGCCATTGTGCCTGGCCGAGATCTTTAAAAAAAACCTTCCTCAAATGTCAGGGCTCTGTGTTTGATGGCAGCACAGTACTTGAAATCCAAGTGTCTATCTGCCCAAGCGAGTAATGATGGCAAACCAGACCACGCTGGACATGCTTCTAGCCTGTCTCCCAGCTGACACAAACCTGCATGTTCTCGCTCACTTGAGCAGGTGATAATGGAGCGGTCTGTGATAGGCTACACCCGTGACAGCCCTGAGTATCAAAATTGTCAGAGGACATCTAGATCGACTCTGGGCTTGTTGCCCAAATAGCTCAAAGAAGAGGCCAAACCCACAGTGTTGATTCCTGCAGAGCACGTCACACCTAATGCTGATTCCATCTGCCAAGGGATGCTGGATCCAGATGGAATGCAATTTGCATAGTGACAGACCCCAAGCTGCTAGTCACTTCCATTCAAAATTGTGGCCTTTCTCTGTGGGTTCTCTATCCAGCCTGTTTGAAGGGTTACAGCTGAGAACACACTAAATGGCTTTGACAGTTTTTCTGAGACACAGATGGGGAGAAGCTACCACTGAGTTTTGGATTAGTGTCCGTCTCGCCTTTGTCCTCCATTCTTTGCTGACTTCTCTCCTTGCAACATTGAGAAATTTGTTTCTGGCCATAAGGCAGTTGTTGGGAGGAACCTTGAGACAGTGTGCCCTTCCCTATATTTGTCAAACCACGGATGTTCCCCAATGGAGAGAAGATGGTTGCAGGAATACAGGGAAGCCATTGCAATTAATGCAGAATCCTTCCTTTGGCTCCCAACTTGAAATGGACTGTGTTCACAAGTCTGGAACTAAGAACACACATTTTCCCACAGAATAACAGTGCCTGGCCAGGCCCACAAATGCATGTTTTATCCATAATGTAAGCTGAGGGAAGAAGGCAGACATCAACCAGCAGACAAGTTGGCTCAACCTAAGTGCTTGATGTGGCTACCTAAGCTGGTTCTGCTGTCCACAGTTTTTTTCATTTCTGAAATTTGGAGCCCCACCAGCAGATTTCTTATAAGCTGCAAGCTCTAATAGTAAAGGCAATGAGGGTCCGGCCACTGAGGTAGCCAGTGCTAAGCATAGTCATCTGTAGGACAGGGTCTGATTGCACTTTAAAAAATAATGAACTGTGGCTTCAGGTAGCTGACTTCAGGAAATCGATGTATTTTTCATTTGTTTGGTTTCTCAATGCACTAAAAAGTTTTCACAATGAAACCACTGAGATGGGGGGTGGGAGTGGCAGCCTTCCGAGGCCTGTCCAATAGGTTAACTCCATCGGCACATGCGCAATACTGTGATTAAACTCACCTTGCAGTCGCCTTTAGAGTGGCCATTTCGTTTTGCGTTTAAAAAACCTAAAACGCAATAATATATATATTTTTTTAACAAGGAAAAAGTATTATAAGGCACAAACTATGTATTCAAGCAGGTCTCTTGCCGCTTGTTTACCACAGCTCTGCAAATAACCTGAAGCTGAGTGAAGATAAAGTTGGAGAATATAGAATCCCTGTTGTTCAGTGAATTCTGTGTTATGTGCTCTGTTTGAAAATAGGGAATTTTGCTAAATGAAATATCTTTTAGTGTAAGATTCCCTATGTGTCATACACCCATTGTCATTTTCAGAGATTAGGAATTTCGTTTCTCTTATATCTAGCACTATCTGCAATTAACATACACAGATATTAATTGGCAATATCTCTCCTTCCTTCCTTCCTTCCTTCCTTCCTTCCTTCCTTCCTTCCTTCCTTCCTTCCATCCCTCCTTCCCTCCCTCCCTCTTTCTCTTTCTTTCTTTTCTCCTTCCTTCCTTCCTTCCTTCCTTCCTTCCTTCCTTCCTTCCTTCCTTCCTTCCTTCCTTCCTTCTTCTTTCTTTTTCTTTTCTTTCTTTCTTTCCTTCTTTCTTTTTCTTTTCTTCCTTTCTTTCTTTTATATATTTTATGTGTACAACCTAATGTTTTGAGATATATATATATATATATATATATATATATCTCCATAGTGAGATGATTACTACAGTCAAGCAAATTAACATATCCATCACCCTCTTGGGTTGCCTTGTTTTTTGTGTGTGGTAAGAGCATCTGAAATGTATCTTAGCAAATTTTCAGTATATAATACAATATTGTCAACTATAGTTCTCATGCTTTACATTAGACCCCTAGACCTATTCATCCCTATGTAACTATAACTTTGTATCATTTTATCAACTTCTCCCCATTTCCTCCCCCTAGTAACTACTGTTGTACTCTCTCTATATTTTTGACTTTGTTTTAGATTCCACATATGAGTGAGATTATGAAGTATTTTTCTTTCTGTATCCAGTTTATTTCACTTAGCATATTATGCTCCAGGTTCATCTGTGTTGTTGCCAATATCAGCATCTCTTTTTTTATGCTGAATAAAATTCCATTGTCTATATACCTCAGTTTCTTTATCCAATCATTCATCAATTGACACGTAGGTTGTTTCCATATTTTGGCTCTTGTGAATGATGCTGCAGTGAACATGGAAGACAGATGCTGGTTTCATTTCCTTTTGGTTTATACCCAGCATAGGGGTTGCTGGATCATATGGTAGTTCTATTTCTATTTTTTAAGGAACTTTCATGGTTTTCCATAATGGCTGTACCAGCTTAGATTCCTACCAACAGCGTAGGAGGCTTCCCTTTGCTCCACATCCTTACCAACAATTTTTATCTTTGTCTTTTTTTATAATGGCCATTCTAACAGGTGTGAGGTAATACTTCATTGTGGTTTTGATTTGCATTTCCCTGATGATTAATGGTGTTGAACACCTTTTCTTATATCTGTTGGCCATTTTTACATCTTCTTTGGAAAAATGTTTATGTAAGTCCTTTATATATTTTAAATTCAGATTATCTGTTTGTTTGCTATTGAGTTACATTTCTTATATATTTTGGATATTAACCCCTTATTAGATATATGGTTTACAAATATTTTCTTTCAATCTGTTGGATGCCTTTTCTTGTTTCTTTTGATGTGCAGAAACTTTTGTTTGATGGGCTCTACTTGTTTTCTTTTGCTTTTATTGCCTGAGCTTTTGGAGTGATATCTAAAACATTCACTGCTGAGGCCAATATCAAGGAGCTTGTCACTATATTTTCTTCTAGGATTTTATGGTTTCAGGTCTTATGTTCAGGTCTTTTATTCATTTTAAGTGGAATTTTGTGTGTGATGTAAGATAAAGGTCCAGTTTTATTCTTTTGCATGTGCTATACAGTTTTCTCAGTGCCATTGATTGAAAAGACTGTTCTCTCTCCATTGTGTATTTTTGGTGGCCTTGTCTAAAATTAGTTGACCATATATGCATAAGTTTATTTCTGGGTTCTCTGTTCTGTTTCATTGGTCTACATGTCAGTTTTTATGCCAGTACCATAGTGTTTTGGTTACTCTAACTTTGTAATATAATTTGAAATCAGGAAGTGTGATGCCTCTAGCTTTCTGTTTCTTTCTCAAGATTGTTTTGGCTATTTAGGGTGTTTTATAGTTCCACATGAGTTTTAGAATGGTTTTTTGTATTTCTGTGAAAAATGACATTGGCCTTTTGATAGAGAGTACATTAAATCTGTATATTTCTTTGGGTAGTATGGCCATTTTAACAATATTAATTCTTTCAACTCATGAATATAATATATATTTCCATTTATTTGTGTAGTTTTCTATTTCTTTCACCAGTGTTTTATGGTTTTCATATAAAATTGAGATCTTTTACTTCCTCGGTTAAATTTATTCATAAGTACTGTATTCTTTTTCAATACAACTTTAAGCGGAACGCTTCACAAATTTGCATGTCATCCTTGAGCAAAGGCCACGCTAATCTTCTTTGTATCATTTCAATTTTAGTATATGTGCTGCCAAAGCGAGACCAGTATTATATTCTTTTTGATGCTATTATAAATGGGGTTGTTTTCTTGACTGGTAATTGTTGCTCTCCAGCAATTTACATGCTACTAACTTGAATTGCAGATAAATTCCTTCAGCAGAGTAAGTGTCTTACTACCCCATAATCCCTACAGTGCTTTTCAGAAAGAATATGCTCAAGTGGTCTCTGTTGCTTTAAATTCATTGGAATTCAGCAGGACATAGCATTCAAACAACACTAGCTCACACTATAATGGTACCTGGAATGTTTAGAATGTGCCTCATTCAACAGTATGACCACCAGCAGCTCATGGACTGGGGGCATAACATCGAGGACAATTAAAGCTTGCCTAGCCCTTTCTGTGTGCCTAGCATTGTTCTAAGTGCTTTAGCTATATGATGTCATCTGGTCCTGCAAACAGTCCTTTGAGACGTGTCTTGTTACTTCTTTTTAAGTTTACAGATGAGGAACCTGAAGCACAGAGAGCTTAAGAAATGTGCCCAAGTTTACATAGCTAGAGAGTAGTAGACTCAAACACAAGCAGTTAAGCTCCAGAAAATGTGTTCTACTTACCGAGTTATAATACCTCTTTTTTCAGAGCTAATCTACATATACAGAAATACTACATGTGAGGTACTTTTTAATGTAAACTCTTTTAATCTCACAACAAGCCCAAGAGATGAGTACTACTGTTATCAACATTTTGCAGATTAAAAAAAACTAAGGCACAAAGAAGCTAAGTGGGTAGTAGAGCCTCATTTCAAAACCAGGAGGTCTGATTTCCAAGTCTGTCCTTTCAATCATCATGCCACAGTAGTCTCAGAAGAGTCAGAGCCAAATAGAATGCCAATCCTGAATTGATTTATGTACTTTTACACAGCAAGAGATGGTGGATCATAGGCTACTTTATAAGAAGACTCTCCCATTTTCCATCAAGACTGAACATCACTATATTTAGGGATGGTTGTGCCTGGGGATATGCAAGGTTTCTTCCCAAATAGGCTGGGCAAATAATGCAAGGTGAGGAAAAAAAAATAGTTTGTAATTTGCTTGGAGTATTGAACATAAGGAGACCAAGGTCCAGGGATATTTGTTTCTTCATAAGGGTAAAGAGAACAGAGAAGCAAGGAGAGATGACAAGGTGGCACTGCTGTTTCCCTGTGCTTTGAGCTTGCAATGTGCAGGGCATGAGATCGGGAGCAGCCCAGGTAGAATGTGGTTCCTAGCATAAGACAGGCGGAAGTGGGGATGAGCACACAGGTGCTCGTCTCTTCCTAGACTGAATGGCCACTCTGCTCCCAGAGGCTATCTAAGAAATGGAGTGCCTAACAGGTAACAGGGGGACTCCCTGCTTTTTACTTCATAGCCAACGTAGAGAAAGAAAAAAGATGTGCTTAGCAGAAACCATAATTTATCAGCTATGCCTTATCCAAACCAATGGGACACTTTTCCTTTTTTTGGTCTCTTATTAGATGAGGAAAGAAAGGGAAAGTAACACATAAAATATTGATTTGAAAAAGAACATGATTTCTTAAGAAGAAATGAGAGGCTGAAGCCTCTCAGCCAGGGCTCACCTAAGAATCAAAGTGGCACAGCATTCCATCAGGAATGATGAAGGACTATCAACTTACTAAAGCTGTGAAGCTGGAAGTTTTCATAAAGTCATGCCATCTGTCACAGGACCTCCTTCAGCCTTTTCCTTTATGTCCAGAAGGCTGGATCCTCAGGTTGTCTACTGGATGGCATTCCAGGGGAAGGGAAGGAAGGAGGAGAAAGGAAGGAAGGATGGAAGGGAAAAGGAGGGGAGAGGAGCAGAGGGGAGGGGAGGGGAGGGGAGGGAGGGAAGGGAAGGAAAGGAAGGAAATGTGTCTCCCAGTTACATGTTAATGGCTTCTCAGGTTCTGACTTGTCTTTGCTCCTACACTCATCTTGCCAGTGATCCCTGCAAGGAATGTGGGCAATCAAGCTGCGGGCTGCTGGCCATGGACCACGTCCTGCGTAGACGAGAAGAAGGCACATGGTGGGTGTTTTACAGACATGTAAGTAGGAATTTGCAAATTGAACCAGCAAGTGTCTGGTACACAGTAGGTGTTTACTAATGGGAGCTGATACTGCTGTTGACACTGTGAGAGTGAGTGGCTGCAACTGTCATCCCACTGAGTGAAAAGCGGGGTTGATTCAGCTGAGCCATCTGGCTACATGGTGTTCTTCCTTTTTTAGAAAGTTTTGTTTTAAAGTATTATGAAATATAACACACAGAAGCCTATAAAACATAAGCAACGGCATAATGAAAAATAATAAAGTAAAGCATCATGTAATTGCTACTATGGAACTACTTCCCTGGTTAAGAAATAGAATCTTGTCAACACGCAGAAGCTGACACCCCACCCCATGTGTCCTTACCTTCCCCAACCCACAAGAGCTGACCTTGATCCTCTCGTGGAAATGACACCTTTGCTTATATGTAAATATATGTATAAATCGTATATGTGTTCTCTCTCCATATAATCTAGATATCCCCATATAAAATCTATATATTTCTAAATATGATTTTTGTCTGTTTTTGAATCTTAAATAAATGCACTCCAGCATGATCTTTTGTGTCTCACTTCTTTCAGGCATTACTATGGTTGTAAGAGTTAATCACATTGTTTTGGAAGCAGCAGGTGTATTAGTTTTCATGGCTTTCTAGCAGCTCTTTACATGGATATGCAGCACTTTTTTTATCTATTCTTTTTTAGAGGGCCATTTGGGTGTTTTTCAGGTTGGAGTAATTACTAACAATGTTGCTATGAACATTCTTGTGTATGCATTCTGGGGTATCTACCTGGGAGAGAAATTGCTGGGTCATAGGATAAATGTGTATCTATTAATAACTTATTAGACCACTAAACTCTTCCAAAGTGGTTGCACAAATTTGCTCTTTATCCTCAAGGTACAAGAGTCACCATTGCTTCACAGATTGATGACAGATGGTACTGGTTGTCTCTAAATGTTAGCCAGCCTGGTAGGTGTGTGGTCGTACTTAATTGTGGTTTTAATTTTCATTTTCTGATTACTAAAGAGGTTGGGTTATTTTTCCTTGTCTTTTGTCCATCTGGATTTTCCCTTTTGTGAAGGGCCTGTTTATTTTTTTGGCTCGTTTAGAAAATGGGGTTGTTCATCTTTTCTTTAATGAATTTTATCCAAATAGATACTTGATTGTCCCAAGTAGCATCTATTGAAAAGAATGGTGTCCTGGAGATCATGAGAGTTGATTGTTAAAATCTCAGGAGTTTTCTGAGAGGGTTGTTAAACTGCTGGTAGTTTGAAGCCAACCACAGTGTTGACACCATAGAAACTGGCAAATGCTGTAGAAATCAGAGCATTTTCCCCTAGAGACTTGGTTGATTACTACACCAATGGAAAAGCCCATCTTTTCTGCCCTGCCTCACAAGGCCATCTCTGTCTTAAATCCTGGTCATACACATATGGATTTATTTCACTCTTCTGTTTCATTCTTCTCTTGGTCTATCCCCCTGTGAAAACCACATTGCCTTGTAAAGTCCAGGTTTATAATAAGTCTTGGTATCTGGTAGAGCAGGTCCTCTCTTCTCCTAAGAGTATCTTGCTCATTCTTGGCTCCTGGCATTTCTCTGTAAATTTAGAAGTAATTTTCCCAGTATTTACAGAAAAATCTGTTGAAATTTTAATTACAATGAATCTATAGATCCATTTTGGGAAGAAATATATGTTTATATCTGCTTTGAGTTCATTTTGGAAGTTATTCATTACTGTGTAAAATCAGTTGCATATATTCTCTAGAAGCTGTCGTTTGCTGTTTGCCTTTATCCACAGTCTTTCCTGCTATATTGGTCCATTTTCATACTATGAAGAAATACCTGAGACTGGGTAATTTGTAAAGAAAAATAGGCTTAATTGACTCACAGTTTCACCTGGCTGAGGAGGCCTCATAATCACGGCAGAAGTTGAAGGTGGAGCAAAGGCATATCTTACGTGATGGCAGGCAAGAGATCATCAGATCCCATGAGACTTATTCACTGTCACCTGAACAGCCTGGGAAAAACCCACCCTATGATTCAGTTACCTCCCACTGGGCCCCACCCTCGACACAGAGGAATTATGGGAGCTACAAATCAAGATGAGATTTGGATAGGGACACAGCCAAACCCTATCACTTGCCTTGCAGAACTTTTACATTTTTATTAAATAAAGTTTATCAAGCTTTTCCTTTATAGCTTTTAGGATATCGCTTCTAGCAGCCACAAAGGCATGCCACATAAAACTTAAAATAGTAGCCACATTAAAAAAGTAAAAAAAGGTAAAATTATCTTTAAAAATATATTTTATTTAACCCATTGTGGCAAAATATGATCATTTCAACATGAAGTCAATATATAAAAACTATTCATGAGATAATTTACATTTTTTTTTCTTACAAATTCGTAGAAATCTGGTGTGTATTTTATATTTCAGGGACATTTCAGTTTGGACTAGCCTATTATTTCAAGTGTTTATTAGCCACAGGTGGCTAATGGCTACAATGTTAGATAGCTCAGGTCAGTGTCTTTGTTAAGGCAGGTCTATAGCAACCTTAGGTCTGTGGCTAGTTTAGTGCTACCAAGCTCTGGCCCTTCCAGGGTTTGTCCAGTGAGGTCTCTTCATTATGGTTGGTGGAAACTTTAACATTCCCCAGCTCTGCATGACTTTAGGAACTGTTTGGCTTATCACTCCTGAATTACCCCCTACCCCACCCCACACATTGCTCTTTCTTCAGTGTGATATTTCGCCTAGCTCTTGGAGTTTCATCTGCATGTTTCCATTTAGTATTTGGCAAGACTCAAGAGGACTTCTGCATAGATCTCTGGAACTCTTTCTCTGTGTAGTTTCCACCTTTCCAGTACTCTTCTTTGTAAAGTCCAGCAGCCTCCTCCTGAATTCCAATCTCTGACTGCCTAACTCAGGAGTGCCCTCCTTGGGGTTCCGTCTCTGCCCCACGGTCTGCAAAGTGCCTCCGCACAGCAGGCCTTGGTGATCCCAGGGCTTACCTTATTAGCTTATCTTCCCTGAGAGATCACAGTCTGTGCTGCAGTGTGCGGCTAGGGGTGGCTGTAGGCTGCCAGTCTAGTACTCATTTTTCTTAAGGTGAGAAGCAGAGGTCCTACTTAAAAAATAAGTTTTAGCTGCCTGCAGTGGTAAATGCCTGTAGTCCCCTCTACTCAGGAGGCTGAGGCAGAAGGATTGCAAGTTCAGCCCAACCTGGACAAAATAGCAAGACCCCATCTCCAAAAGAAAACAAAACAAAAAAGGTTTTGAGTTTATTAGTTTTACTAATACTTTGATCTTTATTAATCCCTTCTTACAGTCTTCTTCAATTTTATTGTTTCTATAACTTGATGTATTTTTATTCTTTCTTTTTTATTAGAACTAATTAGTGCTATGAGTTTTTCGGGGATTCCTTTAGCTATTTCCGCAGGTTCTGATATGCAATATTTTTGTGATCATTATTCTCTAGATAATCTGCAATTTGAGTTTTGCTTTTCTCTTTGACCAAAAATTGTTCCAGAGACTTTAAAAAGATGTTTGAGATGGTAGAGTTTTATGCTTCAGTTTTCTGGTTTTGTTATTTAGTTATATTATATTATAAATCAAGTTATATATATTATTTGTAATTTTTGAAGATATTTTAAGCTTTCTTTGTAGCTTAATAGTCATGATAAACCTTTGTAAACAATATATTATTCACTTTTTACTGTAAATTGTGTATTGACTTTAAATGAGTCAATGTTATCAATTTGAGTATATAAATTTAAATTGACAAAAATATAGTGTGTGTGTGTGTGTGTGTGTGTGTGCGCGTGTGTGTGTGTGTTTACTTTGGGTGCCAGTGTAAGATTATATTTCAAAAATGAGATTTTGTTCTAAAAAAATGTGAAAACCACTAGGCAACGTGACCTTAAAAGTCACCTGGAATGTGTAGAATGGGAATATAAATTTGTACAGGCCCTGGAGCAGAGTGAGCCCTGAGTTGTGTTGAGATCAAAGGATACCCAGAGTATTTTTCCTTTCATTATTCATTCCTTTTCTTTCTTTCCTGTACACAATATGCTAATAAAACATCCAGATTACATAGACCGTGGCCAGGTGCTATACTAGTCTGTTATCAACAAGTGAGAGCACATTAAACCGTTTTTAATTGGCCTTAGGAAAAGCAAAGGTAAAATGAAAATTTAATTCTCCTGGACCTTTTTTCAAAATGTATTTTTCCATCTATACTGTAAAGAGTGAATTTTAATTAGCTTGATTCTCCCTGTTTGGCCATGCATTTGTAATTTGTGTTCACTCTTTGGGAAAGAAGAATTTGATGAAAGGAACCAGATAATAATGGAAATCTTGTCCGAGCAGAACAAATTGGAATTATTCAATATGATAGGGAGAGGAGAAGCATTGAGGCTGGTGACTAACAACAACAAAAAAACCCACAACACCTCTCCCCAAAATGCCACTGGTCTGCCTGGCACAGTCTTGTCTGAGCACAGGGAGAAAGCACAATAGCATGGAATGTGCTTTTGGTGCCTCTGGACCTTTCTGGTGGGTCACTTAATCCCCCATCCTCGATTTCCCCATCTGTAAAATGGGAGTAATAATCTCTACCTATTGTGAGGATTCAGAGAAATGAATTATGTGAACGTGCCTGACATGTCATAGGGTCTCGGAGAATGACTAAGAGGAGAATTTCCAAGGAAAGCTCTATGGCTGGGCTGAGGGTGAGGTTCCTAGTTTGTTTACAGCTTTGAAAAGAGAGAAGTGGGCAGGGGGAGGCATGTATGCACGAGTGAGTGAGAGAGAGAGAGAGTGTGTGTGTGTGTGTGTGTGTGTGTTCAGGGCAGGGGAATCTGTGAGTACATCCTAGTACAGTCCAGTGTTTCTATGTGTCCCATTCAAAATGAATTGCCTGTGGGATAGCAAACAACCAGAGTCTTCTGTTGACAAGTCTATTCAGGGTCCTCACCTGCAGGTAGGAAAGCCCCAGGAGTCCATGTTTACCCCCATAATGCTACTCCTGTGAGTTTTGTGGGACAGGTGAGAGGCCATCTACATTCCTCAGTTGAATGCAGTGCACCAGTGAGGAAACGAGTTAGGCGTTTCTCCACCAATGTTAACAAGCAGGTCAGGCAGCACACATTGGGGCTGGAGAGGCCGCCCGCAAAGCATATTATTTAGGGTGCTGTGTCAAGTTGTCAGAGAGGGAGGAGATAAACTTCTTGGCTTTGGAGCTTGTGATTTAACAAAGAGAACAAACAGAAAACATGAAAGCCACATATGAAGTTAATTTTAAAGATCCAGTGGTGACAGGTGTTTTTTATTTTTTATTTTCCTAGACAATGTTAAAAACAAATAATTCTTAAGGTCATCACGCCATGGCTCCAGGGTTTGGTGCAGAAAGTACAGTCCTGGTGGAGCGTGGTGGGTCACACCTATAATCCCAGCACTTTGGGAACCTGAGGTAGGAGGATCACTTGTGGTCAGGAGTTTGAGACCAGCCTGGCCAACATGGTGAAACCCTATCTCTACTAAAAATACAAAAAATTAGCTGGGCGTAGTGGTGGGCACCTATAATCCCAGCTACTCAGGAGGCTGAGGCAGGAGAATCACTTGAACTGGGAAGTGGAGGTTGCATTGAGTGGAGGTCATGCCATTGCACTCCAGCCAGGGCAAAAAGAGCAAAACTCTGTCTCAAAAAAAGAAAAAAAAAATGGTACAGTCCCATGTTTCTATGTGCACCATTCAGGATGAATTTCCTAAGCACCTACTGCATTCCTAGCAAGCGGAGCACAAACTCGTGGATCAGACAGATCTGGATTAATTTCTGTCACTTACCATTTTTTAAAAAATTGTATATATTTAAGGTGTGCAACATGTTTTGATATACAAAGTGAAATGATTACTACAGTCAAGCAAAGTAACGTATCTGTCACCTTCCACAGTGATCTCTTTGTGTGTGTGTTGCACCTAAAATGGACTCTACAAATTTTCAATATACCTTGCTACATTATTAGCTATTGTCCTGTGGTTGTATAAATCTGTAGACTTATTCATTTTGTCCTTTGACCTCCATGTCCCCATTTCCTCTCCGTCCCAGGCCTTAGTAACCACCTTTCTACTCTTTGTTTCTATGTATTTAACTTTATTTTAGATTCCACATCTAAGTAAGACCTTGTTCTCACTCCCTCTTTTATGGCCTTGGAGAAGCATAAGTCCTCCAGACGGCAAAACTGCTTCATCTTTAAAATGATTACCTGGGTGTGGGGATTGGGATAATTTAGAGCTGTTTTCAGCACAGAGGCTGCGGGCTTGTGCTGGGCCCCTAGAATGTACAGGTAAAGGGGATCCATGTTCTTCCTTCCAGGCACTCCCTGCCAAGGGGCATTTAGCAATGTATGGAGACATTTGGCTGTCACTATGGGTGTGTGTATGCAGGTGCTAAACATCCTACAACGCATAGGGCAGCCTTCCTCCCCCTTCACTGCTCATTCCTCTGACTGTGGAATTAGAAGACGAAAATGGGTCCATTGGAGGAAAAAGATCATGATCGTTAATGATGTTTTTACACGCGGCCTTGTCAGAGCCTCCAGCTGTCTTCCACGTTCTTCTAAGCACAGCTCCCTCCAGAAGGCATGCCTCCCACCTGGGGCTTCCTGGCGGAGTGCCATCCTCATTACAGGTGCAGGCCACTACGCCCAGCTAATTTTTTGTATTTTTAGTAGAGACAGGGTTTCACCATGTTGGCCAGGGTGGTCTCAAACTCCTGACCACAAGTGATCCTCCTACCTCAACTTCCCAAAGTGCTGGGATTATAGGCGTGACCCAATACACATGTACCCAGTTAAAGACGTCCCGAAAGCAGTCTGCGCCTTGGAGTGAAACTGAAAGGAGAGACCCCGGGTCTTGGCGTCCCTCCCTCCGAAGGCGAGGCAGGGCCCTGCGCAGAACACCGGGAGTTCTCCAGGGAAAGGCAGGGCTTTTATGGGGGATCCTGCCAGCCTGCTTGGGGCCGACTTCCTAATGCAGGGGCTGCAAGCAGCGCACAGCCCAGCTGTCCTTGGCAAACAACCCCAGTGCCCCGAAGGCAGCGCCTGCTGGCTACTCCGGGGTGCCCCGGTCAAGCCACCCACAAACGAACCGTGACCCAGCCTTTGAAGCGGCCCCAGGGCAGCGGTGGGAGTGGGGGCGGGGCGGGCGAGGGGAAGTTTGTCTTTTCCCCAGCTAGGGAGGACTCGCCAGCCGTCCCGGGGCTGCACCTCCTTGGGACGCTCGTTGGGTGGGAGCGCCGCGGCTGGCTCAGCGGTGGCCGCCTGGGTGACCGGAAAGGTGGGTCACTCGGAGCTCGGGTATCTGATTTCAGGGACCGTGCCTATGCGCTGAGTCAAACCCCGCCGCTGGGCTAGGTCTGCAGCGGGCCGGCAGAGCACAGTCAGCTGTGGTTAATGATTAATCGCTGACCACCCCGCCTCCCGCAGCTCCGGCGAGGGTGCTCCGGGAGCGTGGCCCGAGGCCCACAAGTGCCGGCAGCTGGAAGGGAAGAGAGCTGCGAGGCGGAGCGCACCCTGGGCGAAGAGGGGCAGAGGCGCAACGCCGGGGGCTGCGGGTCTCACTCCCAGCCAGCCTGGAGTTGAGAACGTTCTTCCTTCGCCCTCTCCCCGCCTCGCCCCCGCTACGCACACTTCCAAAGCCCCACATCCAGGCGCCTCCTGGGCCTCTCCTAGGTTGGGCTGCTCCAGGAAGCTTCCGTGAAAGCACCTGAAATACTAAGTTACGTTTGCCAGGAGAACTCGAGTGAGATAAAGTCGTGCGCCCACTCAGGTGAGTCTGCAGCCGAGAACTTAGGGCTCTGCTGGGAGGAGAAAGGGAAGCTGAGAGTCTTTGGACCGGGTAGCCTGGCGCTCTTATGGCTTCACCCAGCCTCCCCAGCAGTGACTGCTCCCATATCATCGATCACAGCCATGTCCCCGAGTTTGAAGTGGCCACCTGGATCAAAATCACCCTTATCCTGGTGTACCTGGTCATCTTCGTGATGGGCATTCTGGGGAACAGCGTCACCATTCGGGTCACCCAGGTGCTGCAGAAGAAAGGCTACTTGCAGAAGGAGGTGACGGACCACATGGTGAGTTTGGCTTGCTCGGACATCTTGGTGTTCCTCATTGGCATGCCCGTGGAGTTCTACAGCATCATCTGGAACCCTCTGACCACGCCCAGCTACACCCTGCCCTGCAAGCTGCATACTTTCCTCTTCGAGGCCTGCAGCTACGCCACGCTGCTGCACGTGCTGACCCTCAGCTTTGAGCGCTACATCGCCATCTGTCATCCCTTTAGGTACAAGGCTGTGTCGGGACCTTGCCAGGTAAAGCTGCTGATTGCCTTCGTCTGGGTCACCTCCGCCCTGGTGGCACTGCCCTTGCTTTTTGCCATGGGTACTGAGTACCCCCTGGTGAACGTGCCCAGCCTCCGGGGTCTCACTTGCAACCGCTCCCTCACCCGCCACCACGAGCAGCCCGAGACCTCCAATATGTCCATCTGTACCAACCTCTCCAGCCGCTGGACCGTGTTCCAGTCCAGCATCTTCGGCGCCTTCGTGGTCTACGTTGTGGTCCTGCTCTTCGTAGCCTTCATGTGTTGGAATATGATGCAGGTGCTCATGAAAAGCAAGCAGGGCACGCTCGCCGGGGGCGCGCGGGGGCCGCAGCTGAGGAAGTCCGAGAGCGAAGAGAGCAGGACCGCCAGGAGGCAGACCATCATCTTCCTGAGTGAGTCCTAGGTGGGGGGCAACGCGCCAGCAGCCTCCCAACCTTTCCCCGCCCCTGCCCGGGGCCACTGCCTGTGACCCTCTCCAGGGGAAGTCTTGCCCTAGAAGTGTACACCGAATTTCACTGAGGTGTAAGAGCCTTGTAGCAGAATGAGGGCATTGCTCTGGGTCTCTGGATATTTCTTTATGTTTTGGGGATTCATGGTGGGTTATGGTGAAAGAGCACTAGACCAGATATCAGAAAGTCTGGGTGCATTCCAGAACATCACTGCTATGACCTTTGGCAAGTCACAAAAAAATCTTCGGTAAAATGGGGACAATAATATTAGAGAATATGAAAGACAAATCAGATAATGCAAGAGGGGTGAAAGTCCTTTACAAAAGACCAAGTTCTGCAGAGATAAAGGGGACAGTCTTATCTAGCTCTGTCTTAACTCCGGGAAGCCTTTCTCCGGCAATTAGCTTTTGTTCCCATTTTTCTCCTCTGTTGGAGAAAGCTGGCTGTGAGGGACACACACTCTTGGGCTCTGGTCTTTTATTCCTTGGAGCCTCTCCTACCCAATCTTTTTTATTTTTTATTTATTTTTTCCCATTTATTTATTTTATTGCATTTTAGGTTTTGGGGTACATGTGAAGAACATGCAAAATTGTTGCATAGGTACACACCTGGCAGTGTGATTTGCTGCCTTCCTCCCCATCACCTTTTGGCATTTCTCCCCTTGCTATCTCTCCCCAGCTTCCCATCCCCCACTGTCCCTCCCCTATTTCCCCCCAACCTACACCAGTGTGTAGTGCTCCCCTCCCTGTGTCCATGTGTTCTCATTGTTCAACACCCACCTATGAGTGAGAACATGTGGTGTTTGATCTTCTGCTCTTCTGTCAGTTTGCTGAGAATGATGGTTCCCAGGTTCATCCATGTCCCTACAAAGGACCCAAACTCATCGTTTTTGATGGCTGCATAATATTCCATGGTGTATATGTGCCACATTTTCCCTGTCCAGTCTATCGTCGATGGGCATTTGGGTTGGTTCCAGGTCTTTGCTATTGTAAACAGTGCTGCAATGAACATTCGTGTGCACGTGTCCTTATAGTAGAATGATTTGTAATCCTTTGGATATATACCCAGTAATGGGATTGCTGGGTCAAATGGAATTTCTATTTCTAGGTCCTTGAGGAATCGCCACACTGTCTTCCACGATGGTTGAACTAATTTACACTCCCACCAACAGTGTAAAAGTGTTCCTATTTCTCCACATCCTCTCCAGCATCTGTTGTCTCCAGATTTTTTAATGATTGCCATTCTAACTGGCGTGAGATGGTATCTCAATGTTGTTTTGATTTGCATTTCTCTGATGACCGGTGATGATGAGCATTTTTTCATATGTTTGTTGGCCTCATGTATGTCTTCTTTTGTAAAGTATCTGTTCATATCCTTTGCCCACTTTTGAATGGGCTAAGACATGGGAGCTCTCAGACAGCACTCCCCAGGGCTTGGGTTTCTGCCACCGTGGGCCTGTTCCAGATAAACAGGTTTATCTGAAACAGGACGGCCTGTTTATCTGATCCAGAAAATCTGGCTTCACTGATTTCTAGGATTTGAATAATCTCCTCATATACCCAGTTCTTAGGCTTGCTCTCCAAAGTGTTGTGATACAAGTATTTAATGTTGATACCTTCTCTATTTGAAAAGACCCCACAGATCTGATGACCCCAAAGACTTTAGAAGAGGGGCTTAGTCGCTGGGAGACAAAGCTTTAATGGAGACACAGGAAATGTGTGTGAGCAAAGGGTTTAAAAATATATTTTTTAGCAGAAACGGTAAAAAGGATCCATTGTGGGTGTGTGAGTGTGAGTCAAGGAGTAGATATTAGATATAACACACATTTCCCCTTCTAACCTCTACCCTGTCCCCCGTGGCATCAGGAAAAGGAATAAATCATGGTGCTGTTTGTTTTAGTGTGGGCAACCGGGCAGCAGGTTCCAGGGAGAGGAGGTAGACATGAGAGAGGGTTGGAAGGTACTTGGAGAGTGACAGAAAGACCTGGGTCTTGTCTCAGGCCAGTCCCTGGCTTCTAGTGGGTCACTAATTGTTAAAAGTTTAGGGTCTAATTTTAAAACCTTTTAATTCAATTTGAAATAATTGCTCTAATGAATTTCAAAGTACTCAGAGGCAGCCATAGAAGAGGTGGATGATGCCCTTACCTTGTGCCCCCAGGGGCTGGGCCTTGACAGCTCTGGCAGAGACCAGCTGACTCAACTTTACTCTCCTTCTCGCAAAATGAGAATATTTGGATGCTACTCTGTGTTAGGGGCTGTGCCAGGTGAGCGTTATTTCCATCTTCTAGAGGAGAAATCTGAGACTTAGAGAAGACCTAGTTCAGAATCACCTAAGTGCAGCTCCAAGATTCTCGCTGTGTTTTTCAGGGCAGGGAAATGCGTGTCTGTCCATGACTTTCACAGGCATGTGGTAAAAGGAAAATGAAACAAGGCAGGACTTTGACAAGCGTAGGTAAGCCTGGTGGTGTTGCTGCCTCCTAGGGCCAGCCTTTCTGGAAGTTGGAATAGGTAACATTATCTCGAGACTTGGGAAGGGCACCCAACTCAGTCTATCACCTACTGGCTGCTACTACTCAAAATGTTCCACGAAAAAATGGACATTGCATTTGCTTAAAGCTTGAATGTTTGTTAAAAGGCTAGTTCTCCTGTCCTCCAAAAGTATTCCCTTAAGCATATCTTAAATTATAAGCTCAGTTTATACTTTAGTGTGGTTAATTAAATCCCCCCCACAACTTTTTTTTTTTTTTTTTGAATGGGGAGGACTGGCATGAGTGGATAAGGATTAGGGAGTAGACATGTATTAACAAGTGGCCTTCAACTACCTCCCAGTCTAACTTAGGAATTAAGGCTGCCTTTCACCAAAGGGAAAATCATTGATTTATCATTACTCTCTGGGCAATCTCTGTGTTTTCTGTATTTCTCTGAGTAGACGTCTGTTCTCCCCGCAGTGGGTGTTTCAAGTTAAAGTCAGTCTCCATTTGCAGCATAAAATCAGAATGTCACAGACTTTTATTTAGAGATGGATAGGACCTTGGCAATCATCTCATCCCATTAGTAATTGCCTGGAATGAGTTTGTTCTTGCTGCTGCTCTCATTCTTTCCTTCTAGTTCTTTCCTCCTTTCCTATACCAACTGTATATTAATCACCCACTGTGTTCCCGGCATAAAGATTGTTGAATGGCAATCAGGTGCTCAATGTGTGACAATGTCCTGGGGGAGTTTTCCATTTGTGTTTAGCACATTTTCTCTGTGGTAGGTTTTCAAAGCAGTTCTCGCAAATGTCCTCCTCTCCCAATGAATTTCAAAGAGCTTTTAAAAATAGGAACCTCACTAATTAATTCAAGTTAGGAAATAAATTAATGGAGTGAAGAGGAAGGAATCATGGCTGGCATTCATCAGATTAATACAATGCAATTTACTTTGTGAGTTTTATAAAACTTGTGCTTTGGGGCATTTTTAACCCAGAACAAATGAACACATAAATTGCTTACAAATCGCTGAATTTAATATAGTGATTTACCTGTCTTTTTGGTATTTCGTTTCACAGATGGATCAAATTAAAATAAATATTTATTCATTTCAAACATATTTTAAATTTAATGTGAAATGTAAATGATGACATATCACAAGTAGTCCTTGGAGCTCTTGAGGCAATAAAGAAAACAAGACTGTTCCCCCCTCATTGTTAAAAATGCTAACTTCTGCATTACAGAAACAAAATTCATAAATCTACCCAAGCTATAGAAGCCTATATAGAAAATATTAATTTTCCTCTCTTCATCTTTCACTATTGTGCCTCAGTCTAGCCGAGGTGCTGGGCTGGCAAATAAGGAAAACAAATTGGGAACTCTGGGAGAGAAAGAGAGGCTGGGGTGCCTACTAGCTCTCAAGCAATTTACAGGAGGAAACGATAATGATGCAGAAGTGCACATTCCTGGAAACAGGAGTGCTTGTCTTGCCTCTTGTCAATCTGGTGAGAAATCAGTACTAGGCTTGGTTCCTGTTTCAAGGCTACAGCCAGGGTGGCATGGTAATATTTGTCCGATGTCAGAACAGAGGTTGCTGGTCTGGATTTCTGCCTCTCCTGGAGAAAAGGAACTGATAATTTGGTTCTCTGTGCCATCCCTTGAATGTTGAGGATGTGCAAAATGAGACTTCCTTTCAAGCAAGTCTTTCCCCAGACCTCCCATCTTCTCTTTCTGAAGTCTCATTTGGAGTTATTCTCAATGCAGACAGCATCCAGGTCTGTGGACACTTGTGTGTGTCTATTGCACACATGGCTTGCTGTCAAGTGTCACCCACTCAAAGTGGAATGACCAAAGTAATTTTTTAAAAAATTTGTGTAATAACTTTCAAGTGATTGGGACTCAGTTACAACTACCTCCCAGAGAACTATGGGCAGTGATTGGCTTTCAACTATTGTTATGAAAAGAGATTTTTACAGACAATCATGAGGTTATTAAATGAAAAAAAAACAGAAGATTCCTAACTCTAGAATAATTACACTCTTTTGCATTCTGGTTTGCTCTCCAGAGTCAGAAGGAAAGGGAAGGAGTTACATCTAGTGACAGGGATTACAATCAACTTGGGTTGCTCATGTTGAATATGGAAGTCATTCATCGTGTGTATTTGGATGGAACAAAGGTTGAGAGTTGCTATTGTCATGGGCTACTCTAAAAATGAGGTTGATGTACGTTTACAAATTCGTGACGTGGTTCAGGGAGAAGCAAAGAGGAGGAGATCAGAGTTTTAATTCTGGGTTTTTAGACACCAGAATTAGAAGTAAAATGAAGCAGGGTCGGGGGCGGGGAGAGAGAGAGAGAGAGAGAGAGAGAGAGAACGAGAACAAACTGAGATGTTGACAGTCAGTCCTCTTTACCCCAGGACAATCAATACCCAAAAAGAACTTGCAAAGTTGGTTCCCTTAAAGTAGGTTAAAAACATTTGAAAAGAGGTCTCATTGGGACTTGAAAGTGAAAATTATGAAAATAAATTTATTTGTATTTTATAAATATAAGTTAGAGTTACAACTATATATTCTTATAATCATTATTCAGAATGAATCCAATGTGGCTTTTTTGAGGGCATTATTTTTCTAACAAAACCGTATGACAACCTTTGTGTTTTATTTTTTCAGTAAGATTATAAGGGCCTCTTTCATTCTTTGCTATTTAAATCACCCTCAGGGAAGCACCTATACTTGCATTATCCTCGCCAATTTTCCATTCTTCTGTAATTATCTGGTCTAATTTGAGCAAACCTTCGCTTGTCGATGGCTTGGCATTGGATTCATCTGTTTTTTCAGCTTCCTTTTCGTTGACTTCATGAAATTCTGTACCCCATGTGCAGGCCATAACCAAAAATATAATTAGTTTGAAAACCAGTCCCTATACGCCACTGTGTATTTGGTATTACACAGAAGTGAAATGCCTTGAAATGCTTTGAAAGTGCCCATAAGAATTCTTAGTGGTTGTTTTCTTCACTGGGTTAAATACTGGTCTTGCAATCATATTTTCACCATTAGTTTTCTTAGCAAAGGCTTTTTCTGTGGTGTAAAGGATACATCAACACAGTGTTTGAGGGAAATACCATCAAAATTAAATTTGTGACATTTTTAGTATAAGGTATTATTTTTGACTCAAATGTTTCAATTTTTCAGAAAGAAGTTTTGCCTCAAAGATTCAGATCACCTCTATTCCCTTTATTGATGTAGATGTGGCTGTAATAAATGGTATTTCATGTTTATTTTCCTATTTGTGATATCTGTCATAAATTGCAAGTGTCCTGTGATCAGCCTGGCAGACAAATATAATAATGCTGCTTTATTTTTATAACCAGGCTGTCTCAAAGATTTCATTTCTCTGCTGGAGAGATGCATCGTTTCCAAGGAAGGGGATATCGGAATCCCAGTCCCCATTCATTAGCAAGCCTGTTCATCTGTCAGTCTCATGGGGGCTTCTGAAATCAGTTGCACAAAGCATTTGGCTTATTAGTGCTAAAACCACTCAGAATAAAAGTCATTTGCAAGTTGCAACAGCGCAGTGGATGAATATTGAATTGGGAGTCAAGGGGCCCCTCTGGCTGTACAAGGCAAGCTCCCCTGGTCCACCATTTGGAGGACACTATCGGCTCCTATCCCTTTTCCTGCTGCACACTTCCTCTGCCAGGCTGCAGCCCTGGGACCAGTCATCTGACTCTCCACCTCTACTGTTGACTGTTTACTGAGCACTGGAGACAAGGCTGGTCATCCTTGCTGCTGCATGTTCTCATAAATGAATGGTGTTCAGCCTCACCTGGGCCCTGCCCTCTGGTGGACACCTTCCTTTGCAAGCACCTTCAAAGAGCTCTGGCTCCCACGCTACTCTTTCTACTTTGTTTCCAGCAAGGCTGCTCCCTGAGTGAGGGTCCTTGACTACGGTGTCATCACTGGAAAAATCTCCATCTATTCTTGCCTGTATCTGGGCTGTTCACACAGCAGCCACTGGGATCTTGTTGACACCTCCATCTCTGACCCCAGCAAAGCAAAGCCAGTCAATGGTATCTTATGGCTCTTATATCAACCACAGACCAAAACTCTTGACATAAGCCTCTCATATCAGCTGCCTTTCCAACTCTATTAAGTGCCATTCTTCCCTTCTGTTAGTCTGCTCTGGTCAGGGTAATAACATCCCACAGACTGGATGCCTTGAGGCATAGACATTTAACGTCCCACAGTTCTGGAAGCTAGAAGTCTCAGATCAAGGTGCAGCAGGGTTGGTTTCTTCTGAGGGCTTTCTCCTTGGTTTGCAAATAGCTGTTGTCTCATTGTGTCCTCACCTGGCCTTCTCTGCACGTGAATTCTCCTGGTGTCTCTTCCTCTTCTTAGAAGAATGCTGGTCCTACCAGTTTAGGGCCCCACCCTTACAACTTCATTTAACCTGAATTACCTCCCAAAGGCCCAATTTCCAAATACAATCACTGTGGCTTAGGCCTTTAACATGTGAATTTGCAGGGGACACAGTTCAGTTTACAACACCCCTTAATTGCCTTATTCCACGGGCTCCCCTTCAAGTCCTTCAAATAACCATGACTGGCTATCTTCCCCCATGCTGCCTGTGTATGGGTTGTTTCCTCTGCGTGGATGCTTCTCTGTCTTACTCTACTCTCTACCTCCTCCCCAGTTCCATCTCCTTCTCCTGGTTAATGTCTTTCTCCTCTCTCAGATCTCCCCAGGGAAGCTGGCCCATCCTCCCTGATTCCATTAAACCTCCTCAAAACAAGACTTGCAGTTGTCATTTTACATTTAATTGTGCAATCACTCGATTGATGTCTGTCTTCCAATTCCTTGAGGACAGGAGCATTCACTAATTTCCCTCAACACTGTACCTCATTCCAGCATAGCGTCTAGCACATAGCAGATGGTCAGTGAATATTTGTTGACTGAACAAATGAATGAATGAGCCTCAGCTTGGAATTGAGAGGCAATGTTCTGTTTTCCCTTGGGCATGCATTCCTATAGAAGTGTTCTGGTTCATCTGAACCAAAGATGCTCTCTTTGAAAGGGATATGATTCCTCTGAGGCCTCTGAAGTCAAGCCATCATGGAGAACATTTAAGATTTGCTTGACCCTGAGCAAATTTATGCTCTGTGCTAATCAGACCCTGAATGTTAGCTTTAACCATGTATACCTGCCAGAAGGAACCATGAAATGAAAGTGATTAGGGTGGTGAACAGTCCTTGTTAAACTCTGTTGAGCAAGATGTTAAATGCAATGATACAACTCTAAACATGACTTCTCAGCAGGCTCTTTTACCTGCTGAGGTGTTAACAAGGGGGAACTCGAGGTAATGAGGCTGTAGTGGGGGTGACATTTTGAAAATATTAAACTGTTGTATTTGACCGGAGCGTAGAAAGTTATCACAAGACAAAAGTATGCCAGATTGCAGGGTCATTTATTATGCTGGCGACCACAGAGGACTCACGTCTCTCCAACCTGTGGTGGCAAAAGGAGGGTGCCACGATTTTTTATACCCGAAAAACCACCTTGGGAGTGGGGGTGAGGGGTGGGGATGGGGATGAAAAGGCTTCAGACATTCCAAGGGCTAGTGGATTCTGTAAATTACCTCCTGGGCAGAGGTGAGGGTGGGGGTCTCCGGACATTCCAAGGGCCAGGGGACTTTTGTCATTCCGTTTGTTACTTAAGTGGTTTACAGAAGTCAAGATAAACATTTGTTTACACATTATCTGGTTAAGGTGGAAATCACAGACCTTAGTTACTTATTACAAGTCACAGGAGCCAGGATGGAACGAGCTTGGGCTTCTTAGTCTGGCAATTGCCAGTAAGCAAAGGCTAGCAATTCTGGCAGTTACTGATAAGAAAAGGTAAGCAGCTTTACATAGTGGCTAGTTTGCAAAGCAAACTAGCAGTTTTATTTACAGTAGCCAAGGCTAGCAGTTATTGTGAGGAGAATGGGGCAGCCATTTCAACTTATCTAAAAACAGTTTTACATTTTATAAAATAGTTTTGCTCTGGTTCTGGCTCTAGGCCAGCACAATATCACAAAACCAATGTGTTTATATTTCCACCTTAAATTGCAACCACTTGTAGCTATCTCTCTCAAGGGTGAGCCCCACTTACCATCCTAGGGAAGGAAAAACCAGCTTCTACCTGGGACAAAGGTGTTGTGGATCCATTCTGGATCCAGAGGATGGAATTACTGACCTCTTTAGCTGGGCAACTATCTTGAAAGCCAGGCTTTGTGAAGGATGAAAAAGGATTGCCTAACTTCATACCTCTCCCTTTAATATATTACGAGCCCAGACTAGTGGACTAGATCAGCCAGTTCCAGATGAGACCATAGCTATGGGGTTTGGAATTTATCCTTGGAAGCCTTGTAGGGTTTTAAGAAATTAAACAGCACAGTTGAATTTCTAACACCCCTAGAGTGACAGCATTTTTTGCAATTCGGGTCAAAGTACAGGCCTGGCTGTGTTTATAGAATAAAAACCAGACAACCCTTCATTGGGACACAGTTCTGGTAGAGTGGCTGATACTGGTGAGTTCTCCTTTCCATTAGCCAGACCTCTGACCCTTGGTTTCTCCAAGTCTTGCGGCTGCCACTGCCCTCCATGGCCAGACAGTGACTGCTTCCATTCAGCAACTCCCCCATTCCCAGCACGGAGGCCCAAGCTGCCCCCACATTGCCCAGGCTCTGGTTAGTAGGCGGCCCTAGGGAGCTGAGCTAGGTCGCAGTAGCTCTCACCTGTCGTCTCTTTTGCCCAGGGGTCTATTCATTCTTCAGTGACTATCTCCAGTCTCTGCTTCTTCCATGATGCCTTCCTGGACTATGCCAGCCTACACTGAGCTTCCTATGCCTGGTGAGCCATCTTAGACATTTCTCAGAAGGGGACACAGATGGTGTCTCCTGACTGTATTGGAACTCCCTAAGATCAGGGACCCAGCACTGTTGTACATCTTCAACTTTCCTCACTGGGCTGGGGGCACAGTGGCCATGCATTGCTTGAGAGATTGAGGGATTGAAGTTCTCTGACAGTGGCTGCTGCTCTTGAAATGGAGGGAAAGCACCCTCACTATGATCCTCAGGAAGCTCTACCCGCCTTTCCTTCTTTCCCTGTGCTAGGAAGAATTCTGAAATGGCCTCCAAAATGCCTGGTCCCCAAGGTGTACATATCATGTCTCAGTTATTCAATCAAACACGAATCTAGTGTTGCAAGTAGGAAAGTAATTTAAGTTCCCAAGTCTGTTGACCTTAAAATAGGGCAATTTTCTGTGTGGGTTTAACTAAGTCACATGAGCCTTTAAATCTAGGTCTAGAGGTCTGAGGCAGGAGAACTAAGAGACCCAAAGCATGAGAGGCATTTGACCAGGGAGAAATTCTCCATTGCTGGCTTCGGATATAAAGGGAACTGGCAGAGAATATAGGTAGGTTCTAGGAGCTGAACACCAGCAAGAAAATGGGCCCTGAATAAGATAAGAGATAAATTTGCCTCCAGAACTTCTAGAAAAGAGTTCAGCCTGGCCTACACCTTGAGAACTCAGGCATACCTTGCCTGGATCTCTGATCTACAGAATTGTGTGCTAATAAATAAGTGTTATTTCAAGCCACTAAATTTTTGATAATTTGCTATGTACCGATAAAAACTAATAAATTCACTGAACTCTAGTAAAGGAGCTCCCTGCCTTAGCTATAACTTCCAAGACAGGTTCAATCTCCAGGAGCTTCTCTTTGAAAAGCCTCACCTTCCAAGAACTGCCTTTGGCCCAGCCATTCACAGGTCCACCAACCACTTATTGATCACCTACCTGCTCAGTGCTAATGATCCAGAAGTTCACCAAGATCCGGGGCACCATGGAATGTTCACTGGACTCTTAGACTCTCGTTTAGAGAATTCAGAATGTAAGGGTTTGAGTCCCACCAGCTGGGTTTTTAGAATGCTGATTCCTTGATAGTCAAAAAGGAAAATGGTATTGAATTGATCTTCTAATTATCATCCTTTTGGTAGCTCTACTTCCTCTAGCCTGGCGCTAGGTGCTGTATAAATGTTTGGTGAATAAGTTGATGTCTGGGCAGGTTTGCTGCTTCCCAGATTCCTCCTCACCAGAGGGGAGATACCTGCAGCCCTCATCATTTGGCTTCAAATGGAGAAAACATGTCAGAGAGGAACCCAATCATGGTGCCGAAGCAAGTCTGAGTAAGAGAAGTGTCTTGGGCTAACAAACTTTATTATTTACTGATTTTAGAGCCTTTGCCAATTTAGAAACTTGACAGAAATTCTTGTTTGTACTTACCATGTGTAAGAGCCATTCGGGCAAGCAGAGGGTTTAGCACTGAGGCCACTGCTTTGCACACCTCAAAGGTGGCTGGGAAGTTGGACAGCGGTGGTGTTATTGGTACCTGACAGATAGAGACTGGGAGGCAAGGCTGCAGCATCAAGTTGCCATTGCACTTGTTCAATGTCTAACTGTCCATGAAACCAACAGCATGCAGTGATGGGGGCAAGCCCAGCTGGGAGTGATGAAGTTCATTGAACCTGCAGCAAGAAGCCATTCTCTTTCTCTAGTGAAGAGGAAAGAGAAAATCAACTCTGCTTTAGAAATAAAACACTTTACACAGAGTGCTGGGGCCAGAGATGAAATAATTTGACTTTATACATTCTATTCTATTTGGCTTTATATATTATATTATGTAGGTTATATATTGTATGTGTATGTAATATAACTATTAATCTCTTATACTA
>NW_016107410.1:3516003-3561478 GCF_001604975.1 Cebus imitator
AGAGACGGGGTTTCACCATGTTGACCAGGATGGTCTCGATCTCTTGACCTCGTGATCCACCCGCCTCAGCCTCCCAAAGTGCTGGGATTACAGGCTTGAGCCACCGCGCCCGGCCATAATTCTTTAGAGACATGATATACTCAGCAGAAATAAAATTTCTGCCATATTTTTGGGTCTGCTTTCTATATGCTGCCATTCTGAAGAATTGAATATCACATTGAAATGACAGCTACATCTTTATTTTTCAGGTATGGAGTCTCACTATGTTGCCCAGGTTGGAGAGCTGTGGCTATTCACAGACATGATCATAGTGCACTGCAGCTTTGATCTCCTGGGATTAAGCATTCCTGCCTTAGCCTCTTGGTAGCTAGGACTAGAGGTGTGCACCACCATACTCAGCTTTTAAGCTGTATTTTAAAAAATATATTTAAGACAGTTGATGGGTTGCCACTGTTTTTCAAGTTAAAATTTTACCCCTCGGGGTGACAAGCAAGTCACCTTGGTGACTGATGATTGCTGTATATATTCTCTAGAGAAGATGAAAAAAACTTTCGTAGGAACAGGCTGTTCTTCTTAGACCTGGAGTTTTCCTCATTGTTGAATCTCTTACAAGCTTACTTCCTCCAAGAAGCCTGCCTGGACTGGTTTTACCCTGCTCTAACCATTCCAGCAGATCTTCACATTTCATTTGTTGGTTCATTCATCAAATATTTATGAAACTTAAGTTGTGCTTAATGTCATTTGCACCACAGAGATCAAAATGCTGGTTCCTCTTCCCAGGAACTTCGCATTTCTCTAATTGGGACATCAAAATATAAAGGCAGAGCCTTGTAAAAGCTTAAAAATAACGCTTGATGCAGGGTCTGGGTTTGTGACTGTTTATGAAGTAAGCTAGTTTTATTGAACATTCTGCTGGAACTTTTAATAGAGTGGCTAACTGGGCTTCATTCCAGAGATGTGGTTACAGTCTTGATATTCACAGTATGGTCCAGGGGCCTGCACCTGGGAAATTGTAAACGACAGAGTATCAGGCCGCACCTATGCCAGGTGAATTGCAATCTGCATCGTAAACTGATCCCTGGAATACTTATGCCCTAACACCAGGGTATGAGAAGCACTGATCTACAACACTTGGAATGGATTCTTTTATGTCATTAAAGAAAAGGGTGAAGTGGGAAGGCCTAAACTCACCAGTTGTGATAAGAACTATCAATCACTTTTGCAGTGGTAACAGGTGGGAATTTGCTTCATGACACAGGCTTAAGAAACATTGTATTATTTCTAAAAATAAACTTAAATCTGGCTCCAAGCCCTCATTTGCAAGGTGGTAAAAATTTTAATCTTAGTAGTCGCCTTCCCTTTCTCATGTTGTATCAAAATTCAGAGGGCTTGTGAGATGACCAGAAAATGAGGCATTTGGTCCTTCGTTCATAGTTCTTGCTATTGCCCCTTCTGCTCTATGATTCTGCTGCCAGGGCTGGCCAGAGCACTAGGGCCAGGCAGCCAAAGGGCTGGCCTTTATATTTTATCTTCATTCCTCATAGCATCATCAGCATGAGAGTATCATTATCCTCACTTTGCAGAATTGCCCGAGGTCATCAACCACTGAGATTTGAGCTGGGATCTGGCATATTTCGAAGCCATGTTCTTTCCCCAAGCAGAGGGAGAGTCTCTCAAAAGAGAACACGCTCCAGTGGGAAAACTTGTTTGGAATGGTCAGCATGGGAGAGGCAAGAAATTACAATGACAAGTCTGGTGGATGTTTATCTTGCTTTTAGGCTACCCAGCAGCTTTTGGCTGCTTTTTATGTTTGGGAAATTTCCATCTTTTTGAGTCCTGCTTCCTCAAGATAGTGGTCAGAAGCTTGCTTTCCCAGCATCCCTTGCAGCCAGAGTGCAGCATTGGCCTAGGCTGTGCCAGTCATGTGCACTGGCACGAGAGTCTTATTTGGAAGAGAAGGATGCGGAAGAGCGATAGCCACATGGAGTCTCTTTGGGGATAGGGTCAGTGTGTGACAAATAGAGTTAAAGGAGTGCAAAGTGGCTCTTAGGGAGCAAAGACAGAAAAGCTAAGAGCAGCATCCTAAACTAGATGTTGGCAGCACCTCTACATTGGTACATTCTGGTGGGATAACCTCATGTGATTCTCTGGCCCTCCTAGGAATTATGTGAAATAACTAATAACCTTATTTCTGGATGAAACCGGAATGGGCTGTGTTCTTTGCCCTAAGAACTCTGCATGTCCAGAAAGTAGGTAATAAAATGATTTGACTGGAGTAGGGAGATCCAGAAGGTAGCAGTGATGAATTTAGACTGAAAAGTAGACTGAGCTAAATATAGAGGAAGTTGATAGCTTGGCTAATGGATTAAGACCATCTATGGGAGGCCATGGGAGCCGTGGAAGGCTTTTGAGAAGAGAAGTGGCAGGAAGGAGTGCAAAAAGATTGATGTGGACATGGTGTGTGTTGCTGGCAGGGAGAGGCAGTGTGAGGGGCACAGATGTGGAAGTGGCCTTGGGTTCTGATGACAGTCTGTGGTTAGGTTTAGCCATAAAGGGGTGGTAGTTATCAACTGCTGAACATGACAATGACCTGTGGAACTATTAACAATAGACTCCAGTCTATTGATATCAGAACCTTTGGTGGGTGGAGCCCTGGACATTGGCATTATTTAAGCATGTAGGTGACTCCAATGTGTAGCCAGGGTTGACAATGGGAGAAGGGGAGTTGGAAAGGCAGGCTGGGGCTGGCTGGGGAGACCTTGACTTTAGTAACTGTGCCAAGGTTCTTTGACTACAGGCCACCAAACCAGATTCTAAGTTATTTAGCAAGTAAGAAGGAATTTATTGGAACTATGGGGATTAGCTTACCAAGTCAAAGGAAACGCTAAAGAACCAGATTTATCAGGGGCCTAGGGAGTAGAAATTCATGGACAACTGGCTTGGCCTCCACCATCAAGAAGGTCTCAGCTTCAGGGATCATCCCATCTTTGTTGCCACTCCATCTAGGGATGAGAACCTTGTTGGACTGGCTAAGGCTCCTCATCTAGCCCCTCTGAGGCTGAGAAGAGGGCAGGTGATGGACAGTGCTATCAAGACTACATGCAGTGAGAGGCGTGGTCCCCAAAGGAGACCCATGTTCTACCCAGGAGAGCAGGTTACAGAGCCAGAGAACAGAAACAACAGACGCCCCCTGCAGGGACCTAGTAAGCTTAGTGACATGCTCCAACCTTGTCGAGTTTCTTCTTTGCTCCATGCAGACTTTCTCCAGACTCTATTCTCTGTTATATCTCTGGACTTTCCCCTCACCCTGGCTGAGTCCTGGGTGATGTTTCCCAGGGGTCTGGTCATCTTAGTGCATGAGCAGGTTTCAGGGGTGGAGAGGGGAGGGGTCAGCAGCAGAGCCTCCTGCTTCTGAAATGCTGCTGCCAGGGGCTGGTTGGTGCCAAATCCCCAGGGCGTGTCTCCTGCCTTGGAAGCTGACTCACTCATTCACTCACCCAGGTCACTTACTGACCAAGTATCAGATTGTAGCTTTTCATCACCATGAAATCAGGTTGTATTTGAACCTTGGCCTGGAAAACAAAGATCTCTGGCTGTGCTTCAACCTCAGATGCAACACCTGCTTCTAGAATTGGGCATTTTCTAGTTATGTCTTAATACAATACTGGCCTTAAGCTAAGACTCCTTGTTTCAAATATAAGATCCCATATTTTATGTCAGGGATATTGACCATGGAAAATAGGGAACAAGTGAAGTGTGTTAATTGCCTTCTGGAAATCCAAAATGTTATTTAAGAAAGAAAAACTGGTAAAATTTGTTAAAGGTTTTGCTCATAAAATGTTTTAGTTTCATGTTGGAATGCTGATTGATTTTTATGTCAGCCATATTCTGTCACTAGGGCAGTTATTGTTTTCTCTCCCTGCAAGTTGAGAGGCCGGGAGGCTGCTCTCCAAGGCAGCTTCTCAGAGTCATCACTTCTCTTGGTGATGTTTTTTGAACAGAAGTCACCATGCACCAGGTGAGCCTTCCCTATGGAACTTGGCAGTGAGCTGTGTGCATTGAGAATATGTGGAGAGCGTGTGGCCTGTGTGGACTTCACATTTAGTGGGCAGGGCCTAACTACGTGAGTACTGTGTCTTAAGTTGTGGGATTGATGGCAAGTGGGGAGTATATTAGTTTCCTGTGGCTGCTGTGACAAATTACTACACACTTGATGGCTTAAGAGAGTAGATATTTTTTTCCTCACAGTTCTGGAGGCCAGAAGTCCAAAATAAGTTTCACTGGGCCAAAATCAAGGTGTCAGTAGGACCTTAGAGCCTCTGGAGGCTCTAGGAGAGAATTCGCTCCTTCACCCTTCCAGTTGCTGGTGACTGCTGGTATTTCTTAGCTTGTGGTTATATTACCCCAGTCTCCAAGGCCAGCATCTTCAAACTTCTCCCTGCTCTGCCTTCAAGTCATCTTCTCTGTCTTGCTCCCTTTGGGCTGCTATATCGAAATATCATAAACTGGGTGGTTTGTAAGCAACCAAAATTATTTCTCAGGGTTCTAGAGGCTGGGAAGTCCAAGATCAAGGTATTAGCAGATTTGGTGTCTGGTGATGGCCTGCTTTCAGGTTGCAGACTGCTGACTTCTCGCTGTGTCCTCACATGGTGGAAGGGGCAAGGCAGCTCTCTGGGAAACTCATTTATAAGGACACAAATCCCATGAGGGCTGTACCCTCATGATGTAATCACTTCCCAAAGGCCACATCTAATACCGTCACGTTGGTGACTAGGTTTCCAACATACAAATTTGAAGGACACAAACATTCAGACCATAGCATCCTCTGTGTGTGTCAAATCTCCCTCTGCCTTCCTCTTCTGAGAGGCTCATATACACACAAATACTTACAGATTGTACTTGGTGCCATTTGCAGTTGAGAGAAATATGAACAAATGTAAACATGCAGTAGTAAATCATAACTGCATAAAAATTAACTAAAGTAATTTTTTGTATCTACCTCCTGTTGCTATTGAGGTAAGCTTAAGTGTTCCTAGTGTCCACTTGCAACACTGTGTGACGCTAATCATCTCGGCATGAGCAGTTTGTCTCTCCAGTAAATTGAGTATTGAAGTAAAAAAAAAAATGATCTCTTGGGCTTCTCACATATATTTCATCATATTTGGTGCAAATACCATAAACCTTGACTAACATCATGGGACTTACTAGTGATGCTGGAAGTGCTCCCAAGAAGTCACGTCATGATATCACAAGAAAAAGCTGAATTTTGACATGTACTGTGTGTTGAGGTCTGCAACTGCAGTTGCCCTCCATTTCAAGATAAATGAATCCATTGTAAGGACCATTTATAAAAAAAAAGAAAAGGAAATGCAGGAAGCTGTCACTTGCAAAAAGTATTTTGCAAAAAGTGTGAGGTTGTCATGCTTGCTGTTACTGTAGCTATGGCAGCAGGTATGACAGCCTCCTACTTTTTGCAAAATACTTTTTTATATTGTATTGGAAATGTGGCTTTTATGTTGGTGCGGGATTGCTATAGGAAAGGCATACCTACAGACTCTAATATGATTCAAGAAAAAGCGAAGTCATTATATGACAACTTAAAGCAAAATGAAGGCGAAGGACCAAAGCTGGAGACTTTCAATGCCAGCAAAGGATGATTGAATAATTTTAGAAAGACATTTGGCTTAAGAAATGACAAGATAACAGGAGAAGCAGCTTCTGATGATCAAGAGGCAGCAGATGAGTTCCTATACACCATTAAGAAAATCATTGAGGAGAAAGGATATCTTCTTGGAGAGATATTTAATGCAGATGAGAGTACCCTATTCTGAAAAAAGAATGCCACTAAGGACATTTATTAGTAAGGAAGTGAGCATCAAGATTTAAGGCAGGAAGGGATAGGCTAACTCTAATGTTTTCTTCAAATGCAGTTGGGTTTATAATCAGAACTGTCCTTATGCATAAAGCTGCTAACTCCTGAGTCTTGAAGGGAAAAGATACATACCAATTGCTAGTCTTTTGATTGTACAACGAGAAGTCCTGGACAACAAGAACGTTTTTTTGTGGATTGGTTCTGTTGACGCTTTGTCCTTGAAGTCAGTAAGTACCTAGCCAGTAAGGAACTGCCTTTTAAAGTTCTTTTAATACTGGACAGTGCCCTTGGCGACTCGGAGCCCCATGAGGTCAACACTGAAGTTGCTGAAGTGGTCTACTTGCCCCTAAACAGAACATCTCTAATTCAGCCTCTAAACTGGGACCATAAGGACCTTTAAGTCTCATTACATGTGGTTCTCTATGGAAAGGATTGTCAGTGTTATGGAAGAAAACCCCAACAGAACCTCCTGAAAGTCTGGAAGGATGACATTATTGAAGATGTCATCACTGTTACAGAAAAAGCCATGAGAGTCATCAAGCCCAAAACAAGACATTCCTGGTGGAGAAAACCGTCCAGACGTTGTGCATGACTTCACAGGATTTATAATAGAGCCCATTAAGGATATCGTGAAAGAGGTTGTGGATATGGCAAAAAATAAGGTTGGGGGCGAAGGGCTTCAAGATGCGGATCTTGGAGACATACGAGAGCTAAGATGCCACACCAGAGGAAATAACGGAAGGTGACTTGATGGAGATGAGTGCTTCCAAACCAACGCCGGTTGATGAGGAAGATGACATAAAAGAAGCAATGCCAGAAACAAGTGGACGACATTGGACAAGCTGGCCAAAGAGTTCTAATTATCCCAGGTTGTTTTTGGCTTCTTTTATGATGTAGATCATTCTATGATACAGACACTGAAAGTAAAGTGTGGAAGAAGGGTTGGTACCATGTAGAAACATCTTCAGAGAAATAGAAAGGCAAAAAAGTCAGATTTAAATTATGGTGTGTTTCTGTAAAGTTACACCAAGTGTGTCTGCCTTTCCTGATTCCCCTCCTACCTCCTTCACCCCTTCTGCCTCTGCCACCCCAAGAGAGCAAAACCAACCCCTCCTCAGCTAATTCAACATGAAGGTGTTGAGGATGAAGACCTTTATGATGATCCACTTTCACTTAGAGAACAGAAATATAGTTTCTCTTCCCTATGATTGTCTTAATAACTTTTCCTTTCTCTAGCTTACTTTATTGTATGTATACAATAAATATACAAAATATGTGTTAACTGTTTGTTGTTGGTAAGGCTTCCAGTCAACAGTAGGTTATTAGTAGTTAAGTCTTTGGGGAGTCAATTGTTACATATAGAATTTTGATTGTGCAGGAAAGGGTGTGTTAGCACCTTGAATGCCTGCATTGTTCAAGGGTCAGCTGTAGCTTCCTATAGTGACCTTGTGATATGACAGAATTTTGGTTGAGGACTGAAGAGAACTCTGTTCTAGTCATTGCTGGGGTCACTGCCTTGTATCATTTTGAGCAAATCTCAACATATTTCCTCATGTACAGCTTAAAGGGGGTAAACTTGAGGAGTTTGTCGTAAAAGTCCCCATAGACATAAGACGTGAAGGGGATATGGGTTCCACACCTAAGCACTCCAAGGAATAGAAAGAGTGTGATGCTCCGTCCATATTGTAAAGATGCATGGACATTTGCTTTTCATTCTGTTATATATTGCTGCCTGATACAACAGAAAAGTGTTTTAAGTTCATTTTCAGAAAGCAAAACTGTCTGCCCAGGAAAGGCCATTCCTGATGGCTGTAAGGAGCCTCTGAAAGACTCTCAGGTGATCCCAGCTGTGTGCTCCTTCCAGATAGAGAGTTTTAGGCCCAGAGACTCCCTGAGTCCCTATGCTTTTGAAATTGTTTGCCTCTGACCTTTATCCTGTGAGAAGCTACTGGAAGAGCAAAAGCAGCTCCAGGCCCTGGCAGCCCATTCTGGGTGGGAGCTTTTCATAAATTACCATGATGATGCTTTCTTCACGCACCTGTAAGGCCAAGGCATTATTGGCCGAGGCAATTGATATATCAAAATGAATTTTTGGAAGAGTGTCATCAAGCTCAGCTTTATTTCCAGAAGCACAAAAAACTCTGCCCCGGGGAGGGAAAGATGACTTTCACTGTGAAGTAAACAGTTGATTGCTTAGACATTACTTATGTCATGCTAGTCCATCTGAGGTATAGGCACCATGGTAACCAGTTGTTCCCAGAATTTACATTTTTGAGGTCCATTAAAACTCGAGGCGGCTGGAGTCATGTTCTCTGCATTTTGCCCATTTTAATAATAATGAGAATGTTAAAATGACATTTGGAATTTATATTGCACTTGTCTGTGAGGCACTCTCAGTACCTTACAGACAACGTCTCATCCATCCTCATCATCACAGAGCTGGGGAATGTTGGAGGCGCGTAGTATTTGTAATTCAGCTTAGTAAAGAGCTCTCTGGCTGGAAGGAATTTCCGTGATGTGGCGTAGTGCTGCCTTGTGGGGACAGAAGAGGCTTGTGCTGGTTTGACGCTTATGCTTGGGCCATCTCTCTCTGCCTCAGTTTCCATCAATCAAGTAAGATAACAGCAGTGTGTCTCCTCATCCTGCAGCACGGTTATGTGGATAATTGTATTAATCATATTACTGTTTTAAAATTTACTTGCTATGTGCTAGGTGTTCTAAGAGCTTTTTGTATACTCATTCATTGAATTCTCCCAAAGGCCCCATAAGGCAGGAGCAGTTAATTACCCCATTTTAGAGATAATCAAATTGAAACAGAGAGTTTAAGGAACTTGCCTAAGGTCACACAGCAATTAAGAACCTGAGGCGTATTTGACCCAGGCAGGTTGGCTGCAGAGCCTGCAGTATTAACCATTGTTGGAGTTGCTTGAACTTTTATATTGCAACACAATACTCACACATGCACACACGCACAGGCAGTGCAAACACAAGTTTCACTGAACAATATTCACCCATCCTTACCTTTGAATGTGAAGTGCATTTTGATCTTTTCTATTCTATTCATTTCATTAATGAAAATGCGAATCTGAAGCCAGTAAATTGAGTTTATGCTCATGAGTAAGTCTGACATACATTTTGAAAGCCTTAGCAGCATACCACCATACTCCTTCGTAGATACTCCTGGGGAAGCGTTTGAGAAGAGACATGCAGGGAACGCGTGTGATTGGCTGGGGAGGGTAGTGGAGACCAGAATGTGTGAAGTCTAGACCCTGGCTCTGCTCCAACAATGCCACTTGTTGGGGCAGCTACTTCATGTCTGGGGCTGTGGGTATGTGGGTAGGGGCAGAGGCTGCTTCACTTCCTCTTCTGCTTTGCAACATAATGGTCTTTGGGGGTCTTCTCAGCCAGACTCCATGGGCTTCAGTTCTGAGTTAACCTCAGGTATTTATTGAACAGATGTTATGTGCTGGGCCTCGTAGGTATCCAGCTCTGACTACGAAGCTACAGAGAAGCATAAGACATGTTCCTTGACTGCAGTGAAATTGCAAGACACCATAGGAGGAAGGCCGACATGTCAGGGGAGAATTAGGGGAGGCCAGAGCTGTATGTAGGGAGCATAGATTTTGGAGCTAGATGGCTCCTCCTAGTAATGTGACCTTGGGCGACATACTTGACCTGTGAGAGCCTAACTCTGGGGCCACACCTGCTGCCTGAGTGATATAATGCTGGCTGGCGAAACTGTTTGGTGAATCATGAAGTGTTACAGAGAGGTTAGCAGTTAGAGGTCATGTTGTGATAACAGCATGGCCAAGATTCTGGCACACCCATAAACACTGGGGTTTCAGGGAAGGGATGGGGTGCTGCAGGCCTTCCTGGAGGAGGCAGCATTTAATCTGAAGCAGACATTTTCAGTTCTTGGCCAGAAGGATCATGGGTCACTTAGAGATGGAAACAGACACACAAGGTCCAACCACTCATGTAGGAATCATGCTTATATATAATCAGGTCATAGCTCTGACGCCAGTAAGAGGAGCCTGAATGCTTTCATAATTTGTTGGGGTTTTGTTGTTTGTTTGTTTTTAGAGACAGGATCTTGCTGTGTTGCCCAGGATGGCCTTGAACTCCTGAGCTCAAGTGATCCTCCTGTCTCAGCTTCCCAAGTAGCAGGCTCAAGTCTCTCAGTACACTGCTTTCCTAAGTTTGTGTGCCCTGCTGGCTTGAGGTCACTGGCACACAACCACTTGATTCCCTCAGGTCAGGGATTAGCAAATTACCCATAGGCAAGCCCTGTTTCTTTATAGCTCATGATACCTGTAATGTCAGCATGCTTTATTTATTTATTTTTAACATTTTTTTAAGTGTTGTAGAAAAAAAGTATGTGACATTACTATGTGGTCCCATAAAACCTAAAATATTTACTATCTGACCCTTTAATGAAAAAAAATTACCAGCTCACGACGTCTTAAGTGTCAAAGTATACAATCCTTGTTTCAAGCTGAAGGCCTCCTTTAGTTCTGCATCATCCTTGAGTCATTCTCCAGGCCCTTCTGTCGACCCCGAGGGTACAGAAGGGCCTAAGCCCTGGAGAGAAGGGGAAGTAGGTCGCCATTACTCATTTCCTGGCTGCCATGGCTGTCGGAATTCCCCTGCTCTGCCATAGCAGCACATTAATATGTAGCAGCGAGCATGTGTATGCTTAATTCTGATGACATGTGGCGCGTCAGTGATTAGTGCCAAATGCCAAAATGCTAGGCTGAAGCCCTGATGCTATTCATAATAACATTCATACGAGTATTCCCTCAGGATGCAGCAATCCATTTTTCCAACGTAAACAGCTCAGGAGGCCAAATCGCAAACACGATTTCTCTTCATGCTCTACCTGGCCATTTGTAATAAGCATTAGGTGTGAAATTTGATTTAAATCACCAGATAAACTTGGAAAATCACCGTGGTGTCAAGCCCATCATTTATGTTAAAAATCAAGAGAAAACCAAAGGCGAGCAACTACTTCTTTATTTTATTTTTGTGGTAACAGTGTCTTGATGACAGTCTAATGTGCAGCTCAAAATAAAAGTACCATGGGTAGAAATAACCTTTCAGACATCACTGAGGCAATAAGCCAAGAGGCTCTTGGTAAATGGCTGTGAAGGAGGACAGATTATCCCGTTGAAAGGCTGCTCAGACGTGGCTCCACTTGACAATGGTGGGACTTGTGTCATGGGAAAATTAGATGCCTTTGGATAGGTCTGAGATTGTTCTTATCTTTTCCATATAGCAAAAAGCCACCACTCAGAAAGAAAACGGAAAGTTGAAGGAGTACCCCGATTGAATGCCTTTCAGAAAAAGGATCGTTTTGACAGAACCACTTTGATTTGCTTCAGATGATTCTGTGTGGGCTTGTTCCTGAAGTGGTTCCATTTCAATACGGGTTTAGCTGGCTCTGAAGAGAGAAGTGATTTTTAAAAATCATAGGGAATACAAAGTGTTTATCCGTTAACCTGAGGTCACCGACCAGCTTTCACAACATGGCAGCCTAGGAGCTAGTGGTGACCAGTATCCATTGTGTCTGTTTGACCCAGTGTTTGCTGCTTGTCTTTTAAATAATTTGAACACCACTGGACGGCTTGTGCTGTCTCCAGTTCACCGCAGCATGCCCACTTCCTATGGGGCTGCTCGAGGCTGCCTCATGTGTTTGTCTACAAAGTGATTAGAGTCCAAGGTCTGTTGTTACAGCTTGTGGGCTCCATCAAAACATGACACCTACTTAACCCCATCCTACTTCGCATTTTGTGACCACAGAGGCCTCCTAATAACGGTTTGTGGAGGGCAGGTGACTCCCTGAAGCTCAGCCCTACTTCTAGAGAAGCATCACAGTGCTGTGCCGACGGGAGGTCACAGATCCTAGACGGGAGGTCACGGATCCTAGCCATCTCCGTAGGACAGAGTCCTTTTTGTGCTTGTGTCAGCACTGACAGAAATGTTGAACGAAGGGCCAGTGGCAGTTTTCTGGCAGTGGTTATTTGCAGTGAGCTCTATTGTGGCAGAAAGGTTTGAAAACCATCTCTCTCCTTCCCTCAACATAACCTGAATTGTGGTTCTTGGCTAGACTAGGGCAAAAGGGTGGTGAAACGGGAATACGAACCCTGGAGCTGGACTGGAGGGTTTCAGTCCCAGTTCCCTTTTTTCCCCTTCCTGCGGGTGCGAACAGATGCAGGGGCAGCTTTTTAGGGGAAGGCCATGGGAGTCAGGTGATAGATTGGTGGAGGAAGAGGAAGAACAACTGGAAATACCCTTGACATTAGTTTGAATTCCCGAAGTGGGCAAGTAAATACCAACCTGGTGCTTGGATTAACGAGAGGGTGGAAATGGAAAGAGATCCACGAGGTAACAAGGCTTAATAACCACTGACATCAGGGTCCATGTGGAAGGAAGGAACTCATGGTGTGCTCAGCCAAAGTACTTTAGAGGATGTCCTAGTTTGAAACTTTTTCAGTCACTGAGATTTAAGAAAAAATAATGGCAAAATTGTCATTAAAAAAAAAATCAAAAGAGGCGAAAGTGGCTCAGTTGCACCCAGTCCCAGGAAGGATATGAGAGATGTATGTGCCCCGCGTGGGCATGACTTTCCATAACTGGTGTGTGGGGTGGGGGTGCCCAGAGCACCTGCCTCACATTCCTGCCAGCCTGCTTGCCTTTGTCTGCCTGAAGGACACTCTCTTCTTTGCTGTTTGTCTATGTGGGCAAAGGCCTCAGACAAGAGAAATTTTTGTTTAAACAAAATTACAAGCCATGCTTGTAAGAAGCCTACCTCGAGTGACTTTATTTTCTTCATTCGTTGATTCTTTTCACAAATGAGTATAGTGACATGCCTGTTATATGACAGCCTCTGCTCTGGGCCCAAAGTGAGGGTAACATCTCCCACCCCTGTGTGCTCCCAGAACAGGAAATGAGATGAATATACAAACAAGTGGCAGGCAGAGTCCTGGGAGGGATCATGGCCAGGGCAGACAGTTTGCTGTTTACATTGCATTTCAAAAGTTAGCTTTCAAACACTCGGTTAAGAAACTGGATTCATTTTCCAGTACAGACTTTCTTTTTATGCATACATGTAGATTTGTTTGTTTGTTTGCTTGTTTTGCAGATAGCAAATGTTTATTGAATGCTTACTATGGAAGGAACTGAGAATACCAGGAAGAATAAAACTCTGAATCCCCTTCAAGTTGGGGAAACATCTGTACTTAACAAACCAGCGCAATGAAATGCTAGGTTGATGCTGTGTGTGGGAAGTGGCAATGGAAGGGCACCAGGCAGGGCCCTAATGAATGGAGTGATTAATACACCTGACTTTTTTCTTTTTCTTCCCCTTCTGTATCACACCCAAGCTTCCATTTCTTCCATTTAGCTGTTATGCTAGGTTCTAGGAGGAAAGCAACTAGTTTAAACTAATTTGTTTAGTTATGACTAGAACTGATGGGGGATTGTCAATAACCTCTGAGGGGAAAATTTCTGTGTCTTAATGATGTAAGACTCAGGCTTGGAAGGATTTTCTGTGACCAAAAGTCACTAAATACCTTAATGATCTAAGGTCTGGTCCTGGAAGGAAGCTCTTCAGGCAGACAGGAGATCTTGCCCTGAGCTCGCACTGATGCCCATGAATTTCACCTGCTTCTGAAGATGATTTTGCTCCAGTGTCTGTCATGTATGTTCCCAGGGTGTTTCTCCTTGACAGGGGAGTCATTCTTTGCATCGGGACTTTAGGTTCTAAAGTCAGTGTAAAGGCGAAAAGCCTGTAGAATCATAATTGTGCTTGAAAATCACTTAGCAAGACACCACATTGGAGACCCAATTTTACCCTTTCTCAGTAAGTCCCACCCAACCACTTTTTTCTTCCCTCTTAGAACAGGTGATGTGATTGTTCAGTTGGAAAGCAAGAGAGGTGATTGGGTCCAAGAAATAGAAAAACACAAATCTTGAAACACAAAAATTTCACTCAGAGTGGTGATTGATCACTCTCTTAGAAGCATGAAGTAGTTGCAACAAACCCATGTAGACAACTATAGATTCCCAGGTCTCATTTCAAATTTGCTCCCTGCCTGAGAGGCATGGATTCTGCAGTTGAGTCATGGCTGAGCATGGTGGGCGGGGTGGGGGGGATCTTTTCCTGTAAAGAGCACACAGATGCTCTAAATGTCCGCTCCCTGACTGCAATTAACACTGCTCAGCCCCCAGAGAAATGCTTTCCTACATCTCTGGCCTTGTGTCCTTGAAACAGGAGGTGGGCCTGTATAATTGCCAGGAAGGCTTTTGGCTTGTGCTCCTAGAAAAGCCAGAGTCAGACACAGCTCTGGACTTCAGAGAAGATTTAGGCAGCAAAACTGCTTAGGTAGGAAGAGAAAACTAATTATTTTGTCAGATTCTTCCTCTCACATAACACCGATGCAATAGATTTTTGTATAATGAAGTGTGGTTTTGCAGCAGTACTAAGTGCCCTTTTTCTTACAATTTGTGGCTCCGGAGATATTCACAGATTCCCAACACTTGCACGTGGTAACTGAGGAACATTTTTTCAATATTAAAAAATTTATATTGCTCTTAACTCTGTGTATTTAGGCAATATTGATTCTGTGCGTTGGCAACTAGAGAGGCATGGAGTGCTATAATTAGGAATAGTCTTATTTTTTAAATAGTCAATCAGATTTAATTTACATTGAAATGAATAAAAATTAGCTTTATTTAAATACCTGATATAAATCATTGGAATGCATTCAATATAGGTCACATTTTATCTTTTAATTTTCATTTACATTTTTAAATTTACTGTAATTTGAATTTTTGATTAAAAATGTTCACATTTTTTACATTAAATACAACCACACTTTATTTTAGAATAAACATAAAATTGTTGACATCAACAACAGCAATTTTGCTGAAACGAAGGCAAGAAAAGTTAGTTTTGTGGAACAAATATATAATAACTTATGAATTATTTATGTTTTATTGTATCACTCATCCAGTATTGCCAAAGTACAGATGGTGCCTGCCTTATGATGGAGTAACTTAGGATATTTTGACTTTAGGATGACATAAAAGCCTACACATTCAGTAGAAACCACCCTGTCAATACCCATCAAACCACTCTTTTTTTTCACTTTCAGTATGGTAGTCAATAAACTACATGAGGTATTCAACACTTTGCTAGAAAATGGGCTTTGCATTAGATGATTTTGCCCAACTGTAGGCTAATAGAAGCGTTTCGAGCATATTTAAGGTAAGCTAGGCTGAGCTGTGAAACAGGTCAGGTGTATTAAAAGCATTTTCAGCTTATATTATTTTCAGTGTATGATGGGTTTATCAGGAGGTAAGCCCAGGTAAGTTGGGGAACATCTGAATTAACAGAACACCCAGACATGTACCAAAAAAAGGCATCTAAAATCATGTCACCATATTATACAGACTCGAAAATGAGAATTATAAGGACTGTGGGGACATAGAAAAATATACAATATAACATTTAGACAAAAAGTCAGAATAACATATGGATGCTGATTGGAATAATGCAATAGTGTGTGTGTATGAGTAAGTTCACATGTAACAATGGAAACAGGTGTTTCGTGTTTCATGTTTAAACCCTAACTTTAAGCACATTTAAAAATTTTTGTCAGCCAGGCACATCAGCTCATGCCTGTAATGCCAGCACTTTGAAAGGTCAAGGAGGATAAATCACCTGGGCCCAGGTGTTCGAGACCAACCTGGGCAACATAGGGAAACCGTGTCTCTATCACAAAAATACAAAACTTAGCTAGGTTTTGGTGGTGGTGTGCACCTGTAGTCCTAGCTACGTGGGAGGCCGAGGTGGGAGGATCACTTGAGCCTGGGAGGTGGAGGTTTCAGTGAGCCACGATTGCCCCTCTGCACTCCAACGTGGGCAATAGAGTAAGACCCTCTCTCAAAAAATGGTCATTATGAAGATGTATTTGTCAGCGAAGGAGGATAGAACACTTTATTGAACAATCCATTAGCTTGATTTGTAAATTTAAAATATTAATTTGGCCTCCATTTGTATTCTCATACTGACTCCAAGTCAGAATTACCCAAACTATTGAACTGTTCCCTAGCCTCACCAACAGATAGTTGAATTCTGTAAATTGCTAGTCTATAGTATTATGCAACTTTTTTTTTTTTTTTTTTTTAAAGACAGGGTCTCATTCTGTCACCTTAGGCTGTGCAGTGGTGCAGTCATAGCTCACTGTAGCCTCAACTCCCGGGCTCGAGCCATCTTCCCACCTCAGTCTCCCAGGTAGCTGGGACTACAGGCATGTACCACTAGGCCCAGCCGATTTTAATTTTTTGTAGAGATGAGGCTCTCACTATGTTGTGTAGGCTGGTCTTGAACTCCTGGCCTCAAGCAATCTTCCTGCCTCAGCCTCCCACAGTGTTGAGATTGCAGGTGTGAGCCACCACACCAGCTATGAGATTTCATTCTAACATTGATCTAATTAGGCTTTTGAACTCATGCATTTCCTGGAGTCTGGCAGTGCTTTGCAGCTTCATGTGAAAACTTGATGCTAATGGCCTGGTAATTGTTTCAAAGCTCACCATTGATGAAGTGTCCAGATCTATCAGCCACAAATGCTGTGAAGGAGAAAATGGCTATCTTCCATTTCCTTTGGCTTTGCCGTAATTTTAGTTCAGAGTAGCAGTGGCCCTTCCAGGTTAGAATAAGCTGAGAACATCAGAGAGGATGCAATGGACAAATGTTGAGTCAGTCCTTATTAAAGAAAAGAAATCTTTGAGTGGGTGACATATCCCAAAGGGTACCAGTGTCCTAAGAACCAGATAACTTGTACACAATTCTTAGGTCTATCTAGCGGCTCCAGCTCCCCTACCGCCCATCCATTCCCTTTATTTAAATTGGGTGTCAATGTGAGAGTTTTTAAAAGTTATGGAATAGTCATTGGAAAATCACTCATGACTCATGATCCTAACACACCTGTTTTCGTGGTTACATGTTAACTTACTCATACACGCACAGTATTGCATTGTTCTAATCCACATCCGTATGTTCTGATTTTTTTGTTTTAAATGTTATGTTGTTTATTTTTCTATGTTCCTATAGTCCTCATAATTCTTATTTTAGAGTCTATATAATATGGTGACATGATTGTAAATGCCCTTTTTTTTAAACATGGAAATTTGAGAACAAAAGAAGAAACTGATTCATATCCCTAGATAGCTTTGAGTTTTTGTAAGTCTTACGGCATCCAAATCACTCCTTAAAACCCCTACTGACTTATTTCCATGATGAAAGCAAGATAAGTTGTTAATCAAAAGTTTAACTAATTAACACACATATTAGAGTTACGTATTTATTTTACGCCAGAATTTGTAATATAATAGACTTAACCTTGATATATGGCACTCCCAAGTAATTGATGTATAGAGGACATTTATGCCTGCTTTCTAGGCCTTTTCTTTCATTGCTTTATGAGGCTTTAAAATGTATAGAGATTTATTGTTGTGTCTTTGCTTCTTTGACAAATTGTCTGCCGTACCTGTGATTTATTTTTCACTAATTTGTTCCCAGAGAACAACCTTGAAATGTAACTCTCCAATACAATGCTGACCCTATGGGGAAATGGTGATCTGCCTTCTAGAAACACATTAGGGTAAACAGTAGACACTGCTGGTATTTGCACCACATACGGTCAAGGGTAGGCCCCTGTACAAATGAGAGGTAAACGTCAATGGTCACGAGCAGACTCAGAAGGAGACGGGCTTGTCTGGCATAGCCCACTATTGTGGGTACTTCATCAGCCACAGAGATCAGCAGAGGAGAGCTTGCAGGAGAGATGGCAAGCCAGAAGCGAGGGTGTGTTTTGAGGAAGGGGGTGAAGTGCTGAGACGTGACTCCTCAGAGAAGCAGGTGGACAAGTCTTGAAATAATAGAGAAAGGACTAGTTAGTAGATTAAAGCAGATTTTCAAATTACATTTTAAAAGTTCTCTTAATTGGCATAGAGATCTCTAAACCAGAGCAATTACATTTTTATTGAGTCTCTATACTGAGTGTGTCGCCTAGCAGTAGCGTACTACACTCATCCTGTTATTCAACTATTAATGGTGAGCACCCACTATGTGCCAGGCATGTGCTGGGCCTCAGAGACACAAAGCCACAAAGAAATGGTCTCCACCTTCTATTTTCTTCTGGTGTAATGAGGTAGGCACACACACACATAAACCAGATGTTACAGTTCAGAGCAAAAAGTGTTAAAACAGTGTTAGAGCCAAATGCCTTGCAAGCAGTCACTTATTCAGTAGGTGTTTATTGAGTTTCTGTTGTGCATCAGGCATTGCACTAGGTGCTGGACATACAGGAGAGAACAAAGTGGGTAAAACTCCCAGCCTTGTGGAACTGACAGCTTGGTGATGCTAGAATTCCTCTTAGAGAAAGAATTTTGTGCCTCTCCCTAGGTCCTGGAAAGCCTCCTGAAGGAGATGCTGGCAAAGCTAAGTTTAAAGGGCAGTAGGAATGGGGAAGCAGGAATGAAGGTGGGATGGGGGCAGCAATGGAGTATGGGGGAGAGAGAGGGGCAGTGGGGGTAGTAATGGAGATGAGGTGGGAACAGAAATGGAATGGAGTAGAGTAGAAAGCAGGGGTGGAGGTGCAATGAGGGATAGGATGGAGATGGGGTAGATTGTGGGGGCAGGGATGAAGGTGAGGTGGAGAGGCAGATGTTTTTCTAGTGTGCAGAAACAAGTGTGCAATGGAACAGAAAAGCGAAGCAATATGGTTAGGGTCTGAACATATGCCCCATATGTAAAGATCCAGATAACCCAGCCAGGTCCCAAGGGGCATGTGATAGTGTTGGGCAGACCAGGTCAATACATGAAACAGACAAAGCAGTGCCCCACCTGGTCAAGAGAGCTGCTGAATTTTGTACCTTTGGGTGTAAATTGCTCATTAGCAAAATCTGAGTAGTGGGCCTGTTACAGTAACCACCAGCCTGGACTCTGTACCTCAGTCTTCATTCCCGTCCTATCCCTTCTGTCATTCAGTAAATATTGATTTAACACCTCCTAAGTCCTGGGCCCAATAGATTCTGTTCATATATGGATAATTTAAAGACAAAGTCTATCTCCAGAACCTAGGAGTTATTAGGTAAGTTTGTACAGTCCCAAGGAGTTAAGAGCTTTCTCAGGAATAGAAACCAAATCTGAGTGGAATGTAAAGAAGAGCTGGCTGATATTACCAGGGGGGTTTTGTTGCTGACATGTCCTTATAATTTTCTGAATGCTTCATGTATGTTCCTTCATTTTTAACTGACATTTTTACTGAAGCTTGCTTCTTACCCTCTCACTTACAGAGATCTTCAGCTGCTAGGCTCACCGTGGTCCAGGTCCACAAATAACTCAAATTTGTAGTATAACAACATTCTAACAATTAACTGAACATGTATCTCATGTGCCTGCTCAGACTGAAAACTGCTTAAGGACAGGGGACCTCTTTCAAAGCTTTACACATTATAGGCCTTACACGTTACAGCCTTACATGTTACAGGTGTTTCAAAAACATTTTTTTGCAGAATTGGAGTAATTAGAAAAGAATCCATTAAGTTTAGCAACTGAAGCAATTAGAGAAGCCATTTTTTAAAACTTTAAAATATCAAAGTTAAAGTGTGTGGCTTGGCTTTTCAATAAAGCTGTTGACCTTTTAATCCCTTTTGTTAAATTCTGACTCTCCAAATATCACCCACACACAACCTGTTGATAAGAGAAAACTGAATTTATTGTTTGCTGCAGTAAGGAAGAACACCACCTCGACAGATTTGGTGGTGTCTTGGAGCGGGGAAAGCCTGGTTGGAATTTGTTGAGAATTGGAAGTTTGGTTTAAGGCAGAGCTAGATCTTTCAACGGGGAGGACTTGATGAGGATGGGTAAGGATAATGATAGAACAGTTTAGAATTGGTGGTAATAGCAAGGTAAGGATTTTTGAGGCAGAACACTCAAAGATTTTTAGGAAATAAACTTCTCTTGATGAATGCCTTTTGTGAGAGTTCTATGCGTCCTTCGAGAAGTTCCTATAATAAACGGCAGTCACGTTATCTGCCTGGACAAGAGTCTCCTAGATCAGTAAGATGGAGCTAGTGATGACAATGAAAAAATAAAGTCATGTAATGTAGACGGTAAGCTGTGGGGGTAGTTCTCACTTGCTAGCCAAGCAGGCAGTAATTGATGGCTAGAAAACAAAACACAAAGGCTTTCTCTAATGTTTTGTTTGGGAGTTTGAATTTTAACTTAGGCACATGCAGAGGCGAAGAGGTCTCCTTCTGACCATGGAAATGTGTTCCATGGATGAGGTGAGGTCAGTCGACAGGCTGCTGGGTGCTGACTGCTGGGATTTGTCAAGCATGCATCAGGGGCTAGCTTTCTTAACAGCTGATGCCGGGTGCTGCATGTGATCATGCAGTGAGTTTCCATTTTCCCTTGTTTCTGTGTCACATCTTTCTCTTGACATTTATCCTTCTAGGGGATGTTTACTAATGGAGAGACCCAGCAGATGAAAATGTCCAATAACATCAGGAAACTTTATTTCATATTTTGTTGGGTCAGAAAACTGCAATGTCTCTTCCATTTCATGCTGATTGCTACCAACTCACTTCTAAGTATACTGTAAGAATCATGATTTTCTTTAATCATGTGGCAAAATCTCACCCAAGGAATCTAAAATTGATTTTTCTCCCCTTCTCTGCAGATACTGCAGATCCAGACATGTTTTTGGTGCCCTCCTGAGTACAATGGGAGGTCAATGGGGTGATGCAGATTTCAGGAAAAAATAATTTTGTCTCTTTCAGCGAGCTCTCTGCAACCCCCCTCAGGCTATTTGCAAACTGCAGTTTTTCAAATACCACCTTGCATGGTGCTCAACCCACTCGAGTTGAGCACTGGAGAATAGTCAAAATAAGCTGTTGAGTTCTGGGTAACAGTAGGTGAGCAGAAACTGAAGCCGGAGCTGCCATCACCACATGGCAAGGTTTCTGCAAATCGCCTTCCTCCCCAACAAAGAATTTGACCCTGGTACTTACTTTCTTAGTGGAAGCTGTCTGAGTTTTTCATTTGATTATCTTGGGTTTGAGGGTTTCTCATCAGCCCTTTTTTATTTTCACTTTTCAAAAACATTACACTTCACTTTCCATCTTTGTTCCTCAGTTGAACTGAGAGCAAGTGTGTTTTTAAAGAAGCACTGATCCTTTTTCTAAGTGCTTTTCAGCAGGTCTTAGATGATTAGCATTTATTATCGTTTTCTGTCTGCCTTCTGCTCAGAATATAAAGGAACCTTGGAATTATTTTCTCTCCTCTCTTATAGGCCCAAAGGGGTGTCAATTTCTCCCCTAGTCCCTGCTTTTTTATTTTATATCTCCTACTTTCTAGCATCCCCTGGTATAATCTCCTATAGGCCCTTCAAAATCTTTTGGGCAGAAGTGGCTGGGCTGAGTCAGATAGCTTGGAAATGCAAAAAGTAGCCCAGGCAGAGAGATTGATGGTGGAATGTGGCCTGTCGGCTTGCTGCCAGTGGCTGTGCCACACGGAACCATCAGGGTTTCCACAGCCCTTTATCTGTTCCAATATCCTTTGCGTATCACCCAGGCACTGGCACGTCAAGGAAGACCTGACATGGCAGCTTCTGGGGCTGAGATTTGTGTGAATGTGCTGGAGTCAAAGCTACCTGATAGATGTCTGCATGGAGCTCCTATGTCCCTACGTTGTAATTGTGCCTGCTAGGGCCTTCACCACTGATCAGCTAGAATTGATGCAAAGCAGACGGCCACTAACGTTGTGCTTTCTGCTCAGCTCCTCTCCTGGCTGTTCCACAGAATGCAAAGGTGAGTGGGTTTGACCTCCATTTTTCCACAGCCACCTACTTTGTAATGGGCATTTGATTATAGGAACTTGGCTGTGAGGCCTGTGCATTTTTGATATACTCACCTTCTGATCTTCCATTTCTTACCTGCACATGGTTGTTACCTACCCCTGAGATTCATAAAAGTTCAGCAGGAAAGCACAGGTAAGGTGCCAGGCACAGGGCACCCTCTCCATAATTGTTTATTTCTTTCTTTCCTGTTTCCTTTGCCCATACCCTCTGAGGCCTCAGCCAGGCTGCTGGGTACTAGTAGGTACCAAGGGAATAGTGCTGAATGAGTGACCCCAGAGAAGAGAAGAGACAAGAAAGCTTTGTGCATGAGGTTTCAACTTCTTCCCTCTCCTTTTCCAGCCAACTGAGCTAATAGAAGTTCAATAACAGCTCACCATTTCCTTTTAATCGGTGTCTCCAATTCCCACGCTTCAAATAGCTCCTGCAGACGGCAGGGGTTTGTCTTCCCTTTGCTTAGGACCAATTATAATCTGGAACCAATTTGGTGAAAGATACCTGAGTTTTCCTTAGCAACCTAAATTTGTTTGACTTATGTGATTGACTTTTGCTCATTTTCAGCCTAGATTCCAGCTATGTCCAGTGCTCAAAGGTGCAGGCCAGAGGAAAAGGGCGGTGAGATCAACCTGCCCCAGCTGCTTGAACAGAAATGCTGTGGGAAGAGGTGTAGGGGATGCTGTTTTTTAGTATGGGACTGTGGGAAACTCCGGAGGCTAGCTGAGAGCCATTGCTACCTTTGTGGCTGTGGCTGTGTGTGTGTGTGTGTGTGTGTGTGTGCGTGTGTGCGTGCGTGTGCGCGTGCGCGTGTGCGTGCACATGCATGGCACGAGGAGGAGGACTCACAGGTACAAAGGTGCGTAGAACACTCCCTTGATGTGGGGAAGGAAGCCATGCTGTCCACATTTTGCACCTGACTAGCACAGGCACTTGCCAGCTTCTTACCTGCCTCTAAGTCTTTGCTCTGCATGTTCCATCTGTGCGAAATGCTTTGCCCTTTGATAGTCACAAGGCTCACCCATTCTTTCATTTTGTCCTCCGATACCTTCTTATCACCACCTTCCCATTACTATTTCTACTCGGCTTTATTATTCATCATAGTACTCACCTCTACTTGGTCTTATGTTGCATGGTTATTTGTTTATAACATGTCTTCCCAATTAAATGTAAGCTCTTTGGAGGTAGAGTCTTGCCCATGTTGCTCATTGCTCTATTCTCAGTGCCTGGAACCATACCCAGTATATATTAGGCATATTTATTGAATGAATATTGAATGAATGGATGAGTGGGTAGGTAAATGTTTTTGGTGTCTGGGGCACCAAGCAGTAAGGTGAAATGTTATCATTTTAATATGTTATTTCTCTCTTTTTATATTTTCTCTTTTAATATTTAGTATTTTAATATTTTATCTCTGTTAATATTTTCTTTCTCTCTTTTCCTTTCCTCTCATCCTCTACTCTTTTTCAGTTGGTTTACTATTTTCTTAGGATTTACATTTGGGTTGTTAAATAAATATATTTCCTAGCTTCTAGTGATATCTTTTGACCTCCTAGCTATGGCAAATAATGAATACAGCTATAGAAGATAATGAAAACAGCTTCTTCCTTCCCATTCTGTTAGTTATATTAGATCTGCATATTGAGGGTTTATAATATTTACCCATTTTTAAATCATAAATCCCAATGTGCTTTAGTCTTAGTTCTACATTTAAATAGATTCAGTCTTCTTCGCTAGGCCTTTGCTGTTGTTTTCCATTCAACACTTGGGTGGCTGAAAAGTTCTTCCTTTAATAGTTTCTTCAAGACATAACAAAAATGTCTTAAATTCTTGTAGGTTCAAAAATGGTTGATTACTTTTATAATGAATGATAGATTTGCATTTTGCTGGGTATAAAATTCTTGAGTCACACCATTTTTTGAAGGACCAGCAACAAAGGTATCACTCCACTACCTTCTAATAGTAAATGATACAATGGTAAAGTCTGAGGCCAATCTCATTTTTCCCCATCATAAGAAAGGGGTACCTGGCTGCCCAAATATTCCTAATCTTTGAGGTCTTATAAATGTACCAGATCATGGTTGTAAATTTTTTTCAGGATACTCTGTAACTATCAAGATGTATTCCAGTATAATGTATTCAAGTCTTCTTTGATTTCTGGAAAATTTATTGAATTACACCTTTAAATATTTTTTTATGTCTTTTGCTAATCTTCCTTACCTATTATTTCCTTTCTAATTCCTTTAAGTTCCTTATTTCCATTGAATTCTATTCTCATTTTTTTTCAATTACTGTTCTTTCCTTTCTGTATTCTTACCAGTCTTGTTTTACTTGTGTTGGTTCAGTTTTGCCCTTATTCTATCATTTTTGTTTTTAGATTCACTTCTTTCCAGATTTTTCTTAGCTCATATTTCAAATCTTCTATCTTACCACATTTTCCACGAGCTCTTATAGACTTTAACTGTGTGTGCACACACGCGCATGTGTGTAATTGCTTCATTAAGTTTTTAAAAAATCATGACAAAGTATTTAGTCACATTTTTTGTATCTGCTCCATGGCAAGATTTCTCTGCTACATATTTTTTTTTTTGTTTGCTGTTACTTTTTATGTTTCTTTGCTTATTTTTCCTGTAATATTGCTTTATAGAACCTGTAGTTTTTCCTTCTTGATGACAAAGTTTTAAATTATTTGATTTTTTTTCCCAGGCCATTCGTAGGAAATTTGTATAGGAAGAGACCAGAACCACACTGCACTCAAGGAAAATTTTTTTCATTGCAGTGTTTTGTGTCAATCCTTTTAGTCTTCACCTCTGTTCAGTCTATAAAGATTAGCAATTACAGAGCTGTTCACTGTGCGAAATATCTCTCTTTACTACCTCAAGTGGAAAGATTGTTTTTCTGCACATATGACATAGGTGGCTCCTTGTTCAGCCCATCCTTACCTGTTTCTCAAAACAGAGCTGGGTCCAAAGAGACATTGTCGACAGCAGTTTGCAGCCCATTTCCATTGTAGAAAGTAAGGGATTCTGATTCTTTACCTTTGGGTTGCTCCTCACCTTAGAGTGTATGTTTTTCTCTCATTCCTAAAACAGCAACCAAAGAATATCCTCTCTGTTTCTGGAGTTCACTGTTTTTGGTGCCCTCTCTATTCATGTTTTACAGCTCCATGTCTCCTAGGTTCATCACAGGTAGAATCTGTGTTTGTGTCTCTTGTTTTAGGGTTATTGTTAAAAAAAAAAAAAAAAGGAAGATTGAATGCTAATCATGTGCTACAACATTCAGATGGGAAAACCTCAGTCCTTTTTGAGAAAGCTCTTTCTTCATTAATAGAAAGCCTATTTTTCCCCTCTCCTGATTCTCCAGGAAGCAGCTGTTTTCTTTTCTCTCTCTGTCCTCCTCCAGGTTTCCAAGTGAGGCCAGATTCCTTGTTCCTCTGAATCCTCACTGTGCTCAGATTCACCACTGGATATAGCTTCTACTGCTTTGATTGGCTCACCTTTTTATATGTGTGTATTCCTCTTTGTCTAAATAATAGGGTATTTGGGTACATGGCCTGGGGCAGGAGCACTCTGTATCCTCTCTGCTAGTAGTACGTCATTCCTTGCTAGAGGTGCTGCATATGTGAATATGGATTATTCCCTTCTAGGGAATTCTTTTTTATTTTTATTTATTTATTTATTTATTTTTTTTGCAGGAATTCTTACTGAATTAGATAGCTGGATATTTGCCATGTATTATAAATGACATATTGTCATGAAGACTTGATAACACATAGACTGCTTCTGATAAAGAACTGTGGTTAAGTACCCTCATGAACTTACATGACACTGAGGAAGGTCATTAGAAATAACTTCAGCTTTTAATTGTCTCCAGGATTACCAAGGTCAGTGATCCTTCCAAAGCCATACCCACTAGTTGCAGCCTTTGGCATCAAATGGTAATGTTCCTGGTAGCCTGCAACCTGCCTACTTTAGTCATGTTTCAGAGTATCAGACCTAAAAGGAAAAAGGGCTAATGAGGCCAGTGACCCTCATAGGGGTTCCCACTGCTTCCTAAGGAGAAGCATTTTAAAACTTGGGATTTTAGGGTAGATGGTTTGAAAACAAACAAATGAAACACCTGTATAGGATTCTAGTATAACTTCCTAGCAATGTATCTCCACAGTATCACCCCCACTCACAGACTCCTAATGATCACTCGTTTAGCCCAGTGCCTGTATTTTAGCTGTGAAAAGCTGGCACAGAGGAACAAAGTGACTCATTCGAGGTCACACAACCCATGCGTTTCTCCTGAAGGGCTGTACTACTTGTGCCAGTTGCATAATCCACAGATGGACAATTTCTTGATAGATGAATCTGATGTGTCCGAAGGTTGGCTTATGCTAAAGTCAGGCTTGATGTCTGGCCTGGGGGGAGGGGAGAAGACGTTATTTTGGAAAAAAGGAGTCATTGGAGTAGAATGGAAAACGTGCATTTGACACCAATCAATAAGCCAATGCTTAAACGGAGATTTCCAAACGTGATAAAGGGGTAGAAAAGATAAAATGGGAATTCAAATCACAGCAGCCTCCTTGACCCCAGCCAGCAGGAGACTCAGTAGAACAAATGATTGCTTCTTCAAATTAAAAAAGAAAGGTGGCAGAGGTTAATTTCCCATTTCTGGGAAGGTATGCTTAAAACATGATGGAATTGAAGACTCTGCCAACAATTTCTCTGTCTCTTTTTTTTTTCCCCCTACCTTTAACTTCCCTGTTTCTGAAATACTAGTCATTTTTATTTCATTCAATGTCAATAAGGTGCCTACATGCTAACCCCAGATGGGAAAGAGAAGCATGACCACAGAGCACAGCCAGCTCTGGGCAGGGGCTTGCTCGGGGTTGGGCTTTGGGTGTATGGGTCAGCAAAGCTGAGAGCAGGTTGCCAGGGACATCCTGGAACTCATTGGCACAACCCAGGATTTTACATACTTGGCAGGGGAGTGGACTGAGAGAAGGATGGAGCATCTGAGGGGTGTGGTTTAAGGATAGGGAACTGGGATGTATGAGGAACTCGGCGGATGTAGCTGCTGACCCTGCCAAGGAAATTCCAAAGCCATCTGGTTCCTTTGGTAATGCTTGCCCTGGAATAATAATACAGGACCCTTGTGGGTAGTATTCTTGTTCTGCAGATAAGGAAAATGGGATGCTAATAAATGAAATGACTTCCCTGTGTTACCAAAGTCGCTCTGAACAAGTCCCAGTCGAGAGCCCTTAATGCTGGGCTCTTACCTTACAGCTCTCTCTGCACTCTATCACAGAGTTGGCTTTTTCTCTGTGTTACCACCAGCAGATTTTTCCTAGACTTGCTAGCTGCCTAGCATTGTACTCGAGGTACTGCCATGTAGAGTAGTTACAACGTTAATTCCAGCTGAAGAGGAGCTTATTTTAAAATATTATTGAAAGTATTTTCAATTTTGAAAGTAACATATCAAAGTTCAGAAAAATTAGAAAACAGCACGGTCAAGAAACATTTAAAATAATCTCAGACTGCTAGAAAAACAGCTGTAATCATTTTGGTCTGTGGCTTTTTGGTCATTTTCCTCATACATTTCGCTTTGGAAAAATCTGTTGAAAACCATATTGCACATACAATTGAGAGGTGGATCTGACGTGTCCGAAGGTTGGCTTCTGCTAAAGTCAGACCTGATGTCTGGCCTGGGGGAGGGGAGAAGATGCTATTTTGAAAAAAGGAGGTTATGGTTTGCTCCTTTGAATAATTTTGCAGGCTGGCACAGAACTGAAACCTACTCCTCAGGGATAAGCTGTTGTGTTTTTATATAGCTTTTTGCCATAAGTAAATTCCCCCATCACAACTTTAATGGCAGGAGAAAATTTGTGAGGCGCTTAATCATGAAGGATTTACTAACCATAGTATTAAAACATTTGATTGTATTAATTCAATAAGTATCTGTTAAGCACCGTGTCCCCAGGCTCTCCTGGCAGCCATTGCCGCAGTGACAGTCACCTTGATGTGCCGAGGGATTTGGAATACACAGAATCACATGAGTGGGAGCCCCACACACATTAGTGAGAACCCCCCATATGTTAATGGGAGGCCCAGACTTTCATTCTGGCTCTTCCTCCATGAGTGGGCTCCCTGGTGGCAGAAACCACTTTCAGGCTGGCTGGAGCCAAACTGCAATGCAGTAAGATCACCATGGGCCCGTGTAACATTTTCTTTATAAATTCATCTCCATGACTATTTTAATCGCTTCCTATTCGCCCCACTCATGAGGGAGGGATTCCTGTCCTAGTGTTCTGGGGATGGCCAAATTTATAATGCCCAAGAACAGATAGATGAGATGGACAGGTTATTAGTCCCATGTGCTCACAGCGCAGGGAGGACACCATGTTGCATGCAGGGCCTCACAAAGATTGCACAAAGGTGCAAAGGTGGAGCAGAATAGACCACCGGGGCTGCGGGTGGCAAGCCTTGTAGTATCAAGAGGGCATGGTGCTCCCTGTTTCTTGTGGGAGGATATGATTGGCTCATTTGAATAATTTTGCAGGCTGGCACAGAACTGAAACCTCCTCCTCAGGGGAAGCTGTAACTGTGCATGGTCCCTTTGATAAGGAGGGTTACTGGGCTAGAGGACCTTGTTTAAGGGGGCAGAGTAGGGAAAGGAACTGGCCATTAGGCCATTTAAGGCCTTCCTGGTTTTGCCAGATGTCAAGGCATCTCCTAATAGCAAGCCTTAATGTTACAGTGACAAGAACTGCTTTTCCTGCCTCTGTTAACTCCAGCTCTTTCCTCCTACATTTGTTTTATTTAACACTCTGGCCTTTGCTGACTTTTCTTTGAGCAGCTTTCTAATAGTATAGAGTTTAAAGTCAGCCAATCTGCTTCAAGTCCAGGCTCAGCCACACACTGGCCTGATGGCATTAGACAAATCACTTCATCTCTCTCTGCCTTGGTTTCCTCATTTGTGAAATGGAGATGATGGTACTAAAAGTCCTTACCTCACAGAATTTTGTGAGAGCTAAGGAATACAGATAAAGCATTTAGAATAGCATCTGATATATGCTATGTAAATACAAATATTCCTATTTTTGCTTATAAGTTTATAATGATAATGTGCTTCTGCTCTTTTGAGCCTTTCTACTCCCTTTCTCCAAGGCTAAAGTTACCGCAAACCTTTTTTCAGAAAATGTACTCGGTTCATTCATTCATGTATTTCTTCATTTGTTCATCCATTCAGTCAGCAAATATTTAAGATCCTCTGCTGTGTACCAGGCACTGTTCTAAGTGGCAGCATCCATCAGACAGTGAAACTGACAAGCACCTTAGGAGCTGGGAAGAAAGAAGATAGCCAAGTATGTAAACTGCAAGGTAGTTATGACAGGCAAAAAAGTGGTTGGAAGGAAGAAAAGAAAATGAAAAGGAAGGCATCAGAAAGACGGCTTGGTTCCCTTATGCAAGAAACTGAGAAAAGGGAGGGCTAGGGTTCTGTTATTATAGGGATGGTGTGAGGTCTTTGGAGGGCTAAAGACTCTGTTCTCCTGCTTGGTGAAAGATAACAAGGTTTGTTAATATTGTCTTCCTCAGAATTGGAATTTTTGCTGTCTTCTTTAAGGCTCTCCCTCCCTCCTTCCCTGGCCGTGTCTCTTTCCCCTGCCAAGAGGGGTCCTATCTTGTTAACCCAGTTTATGCATCGAGTTTGGTCTAGAGTCAGGAAATTTAATAGAGAAAGACAGAATAGAGAGGCGAGAAAAAGTAGAAGGACCTGCTTTGTGAAGTTCAAGTCAATTTATAAAATAAGAAGCTTTGCAGGAGGGCAGAGAAAGGTTCAAGAAAAACAAGCCCCAGTGTTATTTATTAGTTATGTATTGCTATATAACAAACCACTCTAAAATTTAGTAGCTTGAAACAACAGTGATTTATTATTTCTCACAATCCTGTGAGTTGCCAGTTAATTTCTCTGCTGGTTTTGCTGGGGCTCACTCATTCAAGCACAGGATGGACGGGACTGGAAGATCCCAGATCGGCTCACTCACTTGTCTGGAAGATGGTGCAGGTTGCAGCCTCAGACATTTTGATTTTTTCATCCTCTAGGAGGCCAGGCCAGCTTCCTGTAAGCAGTGTTAGGGCAGCATTCCAAGATGGTGAAGGCAGATACTGCAAGACCTCTTCAGTCCTAGGTTCTGAAACTCACACAGTGTCACTTCTGCCACATTCTATTGGGCACAGGAAGTCACAAGGCCAGCCCCGACTCTAGCTGGTAAGATAGATGTTAAAAAAAATCACATAGTTCTTATTTTTGAAGCTGTGAAAGGGAGCTAAAGAAGTATCACATGAGCATATCCATGAGGAATGACATGCCCAACCCTGAACCACCAACTGGATTGATTGACATCTCCTTGTTTGGGACCATGTATATGTAGACGGGGCAGTTGGTATTCGGTTGGGTGATAAAAGTTTAGCATAGCTGTCTTGAAGCTGCTATCCTTAGAGAAGCTTGTGTAGGGTTGGCCCATGACGGGCATCTGGGAACTTGGAACTTAGGAAGACCCCAGTATTCCCTAAGGATAGTGAGTATGCCTAGACTATTGTACAAACAACCTAGTTTATTCCGAACACCCATTTCCTGCTAGAAATCTGAACCGTTGGTGCATTTTAGACAAAGTGTATTCATAAGAGAAACCCCCAATAAAAACTTTTAGCACTAAGTCTCTAGCTAGCTTCTCTGGGCAGAAACATCTCACTCATGCTACTGCATTTTGTTGCTCAGGGAAAGTTGGGCTCTATGTGAGAGCCCTCATGGGAGGGAGAGAGGATAAGGAAGTCTGTACATGGATTTCCCCAGACCCTGCCTGTGTCTTTCCCTCTTATGACCTGGCAGTATATCCTTCCCACATTGCTGCAATAAATGGTAGTCAAGAGTACAACTACATACTGAGTCCCACTAGTCCTTCTAACAAACCTCCAAATGTAGAGGTGGTCTTGGAGACTCTAGCATATTAGTCTTATTATCTTACACATTTTGTCTTCTAAGAAGATGGGAGCCAATTCCCAGGTGTCATGGGCAATACCAGAAAATTACCCTGAGGGATTTTATGCTGAGACAGGAAGTGATGTCACATGTCCCTAAAACCAAGAGGTGCTAGCAGGCTGGTAGCTGTAAACCAGTGTTTGAAAATGATGATTTGACTTGCTCATTCACAAAATTTGTTTGGATTTGTGACATAATTCGTTCAATTAGTAGTAAATAGGTGGTAATTTGGAATATGTGAAAGTGATTCTAACCTCAAGATGCAGCGTCTTTCATTCAATGAGAAGGTAAAAAGCAAAAAAAAAAAAAAAAAAGGAAGTCCCTTCATCCTGATCAGATCTGGGCTGTCACCTGGACAAATCTTTAAGGATAGATTACTGGGACTGTCTCTACTGGGGTGTTCCACTTGTCCTTACTTATAAATCAGGTGTCATCCATCAACCAGCCCTTGGAGTCCAGGAACTTTGGGGCCTATAACTACAGGTGGAGGGAAAGTTGGCCATAAAATGCAACTTCCCCCAGTCTCCCTGTACCCTCTCTCCAGACTATCATTCTGCTGGTTTTGGCAGTGAAACTTTCTGTGAGTCATTGGCACTGCTCTACAGTAAGTAATCACAGCCATTACTGTTTCCTGGTGCATCCCTGGATGGCAAAGGGCATGGTAACTAAGGCGGAGGCAAAGAGCACGGTAGCCAAGGAGAAGACATACACATCTTCCTTGGCAGGTCTACAGTGGAGTCATCAAACATGCTAACGCAGTCACAGCCTTTGAAGGAGAACTGCTTAGATGCTGGAGAGGATGTGGAGAACAGGAACACTTTTACACTGTTGGTGGGAGTGTAAATTAGTTCAACCATTGTGGAAGACAGTGTGATGATTCCTCAAGGATCTAGAAATAGAACTACCATTTGACCCAGCAATCCCATTACTGGGTATATACTCAAAGGATTATAAAACATTCAATTATAAAGATATACCAATTTTATTTATTGCAGCCTGTTTACAATAGCAAAGACGTGAAACAAACCCAAATGCCCATCAATGACTGGATAAGGAAAATGTGGCACATATACACCATGGAATACTATGCAGCCATAAAAAGAATGAGTTCATTTCCTTTGCAGGGACATGGATGAAGCTAGGAACCATCATTCTCAGGAAATTGACAGAGCAGGAAACCAAACACTGCATGTTCTCACTCACAAGTCGGTGTTGAACAATGAGAATACATGGACACAGGGAGGGGAACATCACACACCGGGGCTTGTTGGGGTCTGGGGGGCTAGGGAAGTGATAGAAGGAGATAAGGGGACTGGGGAGGGCTAACAGGAGAAATACCTAATGTAGATGACGGAGGGATGGATGCAGCAAATCACCATGGCACGTGTATACCTATGTAACAAACCTGCACGTTCTGCACATGCAACCCGGAACTTAAAGTAAAATAATAACAATAAAAAGTATAGGAATTAGAATTTAATACAAGTGAGTTTCTTTTCTTGCCTATCAATAGCTGTATATGACCTCAGGAAGTTTAATTAATCTCTCTGATCTTTAACATCACAGAGTCAGAGTGGTTGTACAGGTAAAATGAGGCAATGTATATAGTGCATCTGAACTGTTGCTTAGCATAAGATAGCTGCTTCTTAAGCCTGGGTGATGAAAATCTATATGATATTTTTATTTTTGCTCGTATGTATAGTATTGGTGAAATTTTTCATAATGAACAAATATTTGGTTTATAATAGATGAAATAGGATTTTTATTTTTTAAAAAAGCTTAAAGCCCATTTTCTTTCCTTGCCAGCCTTGCAGGCTGTCTCTTGGCTGATCCTTTTCTGGGTCATCCATGCTTAGCATACTCTTGAGCTTTGCTGTCTCTGAGCGGTCATTGTACAGTAACATCTATAGGGGTTTGGAAGGATCCATGCCTTAACTGAATGGCTGAAGAACTGTTTGTCACTGACATAGGTAAAGTACCTCAAATATTTTCTCAACTTTTCAGTAATTATAATTTGAATTGATTTTTCATCCAGAAAATCATTTTCTCCTAGCAGAGTCACTATTACAATATTTAAAAAGAAAGAAAGGTAAAACCTCTCCTTTCTGGATGATTGTCCTTTTTTTTCAAATTTTAGTTTCCTTGCAATTTATCTTTTGTTTCCTTTCCAGCTGGTAATGAAATGCATTTTTCAGGAAAGTTCAGGGTAGGCTCCAGAGAACTTTGTAGCTCTGGGGACCATTCCCAGGGCCAGGGTTGACTGAATTCTGTAGTGTCTGTCGAGAAAACCCCTGGGAAGTTAGGCTTCTGGGCTGCTCCTGTCCTGCCGGGTAAGTACAAAGAGGGCAGCATAACCCCTAGGCAAATGCCTGGACCCTTTTCAGGAAATAAACACATAGGCAGAGTGTGCTGAGTGAGAACTCCTACTGTGGGCAAATTAGTTGCTGGGTGTCCTCTGGTATTTTCTTTAAGTCTGTAAAACTTTAGTTGAAGAATGACAGGTAGAAAATTTCAGGGCTTTTTTTTTTTTTTAATTGCAAATGCCCAGAGGACCAAGAATAGCATCTGTGCTCAGATAGCACTTGGCCTCTCAACAACTTACTTGAGCTAGCATATTCTGACTTGCATTATGATTATGATTCAGTATGCAGGAGCTCTCCCTCCCACATTAGACTGTGAACTGATTTCTCCTGCCTGACAAGGTCATCCCATAACTTCATGTTTTATATTTTTTAACATTTTGAAAGTACCTGCTAAAAAATGGTGCTTACACATGTTTACTAATTGACAATAATACCCTAGTAGGAGTTGTAGGCAGTGAAGAAATATTAACAGCAAATATTACAAGAATTTTTCTCGAACCTCCTTTGGAGTCAGAGAGAACCATTACAATGGTTCAGTCTTACAGGAAGGCGAAGAGGAGCAAGTCAGTCTACAGGCAGGTGTTGAGCACAGTCTTGAACCTAGCAGAGCACTGACCCCTGTGAGGCAATCAAAAGCTGCAGACAAGCATCAGGGATGCAGCTGAAGGCCATTATCCTAAGTGGATTAACACAGGAACAGAAAACCAAATACTGCATGTTCTCACTTATAAGTGGGAACTAAACTTTGGTACTCATGGACATAAAGATGGGAACAATAGAAGCTGAGGACTGCTAGAGAGGGACATCAGAGGATGTTTAGGGTTGAAAAAGCAACTATTGGGTACTATGCTCAGCACCTGAGTGATGAGATCATTCATACCCTAAGCCTCAGTATTACACAGTATAGCCAGGAAAACAAACTTGTACATGTACCCCCTGAATCTAAAATAAAAGTTGAAAAAAGAAAAATATTTTTGAATGAATAAATCAATCCATGAAAATGGAAAAATGCTGCAAACACAGTCTCTCCATAATCAAGTTTGTGAATTACAGTTCCTGCCCACAAAACTTTAATAAACGTGATGTATACTTTTGCAGTAAGCTGTATGATACAAAAGTCAGCGAAGGCAGGGAACGTAGTGGTCCAGAACAGTTAGGAAGGTTTTTTGAAGAGGCCAGAATGAAACTGGAATCCAAGGGTCAGTTGGCATCTATATTTACTCTTCATACTCCTTTAGAGGGAGTCTGCTTCCACTTTTCAGAAGCCTCAGAGAATTTTCCAGGAGGAATTAGATCATGTACCCAGGAGCCCTGAGCTAATAAAATCTAATTGTTAAATTCCACCCTTTTCTCATTCTCTCCCAAGGGTCTTGCAATTCTATTTCTCAAAGCTCAGCTCCTGGTACCATTTTCTTAGAAGTCTTTTCTCCCAACCCTCTGCCTGATACTTGACATGATGGGAGTTTCTTTTTTTCTGCTGATCTTTGCACAGTTCCCACGAAAACAATCTCCAAAACTGAACATAACCCAACCAACATGTTTCAAGTACCTGTGGTTTCACTGTGTGTATATAAATGCAGATGCAACAGTGAATCGTTTTCTGTCCTCAAAAGATCCTACCTTCTAGACCAGAAAAGGAAATAACTATACTGCAAGACAGAATGTAAGAGAAGTTACAACAAAGAAGGATGAGACAGTGAGGGAACCCTTTGTGGAGGGGATAGGACGGTGGGTAGTCCATAATGAGCACCTGAAATTTACCCATATGGAAATGGCAGGGTTGGGGAGAGGGACATGCTAGTCAGAGGTACAGATGATCAATGCAGAAATGGTCCAGGCTTGGCTGAGGCTAGGGATGTGAATGAGTGCCATGGCAGTGAAGACTGGAATAATGAATGGAGTTTGGAACATGAAACTGAGAGGTTGGGCCCTGCACTTTGGGTCAAATTAACCTTTGCCCAGAGGGTTTTGAGCAAAAAAGGGAGGTGAACTTTAGGCTGCGGCTCTGGCTATAGCATGTGTGTGCAGTGGAAGCAGGAGGTGATTGCAGATTGAAGGTGGGGCAGGTCACGGCTCTGGTCCAAGTAGGGGCTGTGAAGGCTGAAAGTAGGGCGGTGGCAGTGGGCCTAACAAGAGGGGACAGATGAGAGAGAGGAGACAAGGTGACCTTTGCTTGTGTTTCCTCCTCCCCAGGTAAGATACATTGTCACGTAGGCAGTCATTTCAGGATCGCAGGAAGCTAATGATTTTTGCCCACAGTGTAGCTGGCTTCCAACCAAAGAATGTTGCCCTTGAGATTTGACAATGACTGTTGCCTCGTTGGCAGCAATTCTGAATCAAGGGCAGGAGTCAGCCTTGCTGGGAAGTTGTTCAGTTGATTCAACGGGCTTGGGACATGGCTCTGGGACTCTGGGTGGCAATTCCTGCAAGTCTCTTCATTCCCTTGTGCCTGTCCCCTGGGTGGAGCCTCCTCTCGCGCTGTGAGTATGGCCAGATGCCCAGTTCCATCCCCCTAGAGTTACCAAGAAAGGGTTGCTTCCCGTGTTCAGTTTAGAGCACTTTAAAGCCCCTGCTGACAGATCCTATTCAAGCTAAAATGAGTGGCTGGGGGCAACTCATACATAATTTCCTTCTATTTAGTGACTTCCTGCACCATGGGGTCTGCATGATTTCTGTTCATTTAATTAAAGGTTATATTGGCAAATTGTTATCCTCGGGAGTGTGGGTGTGCAGGGAGTGATTTTGGAATACATTACTGGGTAATTCCCTTTGCCCTTTATTGCCTCTGCAGGCCATGTGAAATTGAATCGCAAATAACACGCTTTAGAAACAGGCAGAGAGACTGAGGCCTGAGTGTCCTTTGGCTTTAATAAGACAGTGGACATGTGTGTGTAAACGACCCTCTGGTTATGTGGGCCAGGTGGAAAAGGTGCAGTCGTATAACTAACGGGAGTGATTTTTCTCCACCTACCCCGGACAGTGTGATCAGCAGCCTTCACTCCTGCAGGGAGGTCTGAATCCAGTAGCTGCCTCTGCCTTTGAAACACCCAGAGGGCCCATTACTGTTAATAGGAGCCTCTTCCGAACACCCGCTAGGGACCACTCCACTTATATGCTGGCTGGTAGAGGTGAGGGGGCCACATGCAACTTTCCCTTTCTAATCTCCCTCCCTGGAGGAGGCTGCTATGCCTGAAATTCTGTGCATGAGGAAAACACCAACAGGTAGAAACTGTAATGGCAAAGTTGTGCACTCTCAGAGGACTTGGCAAAAATCTGTGAAGTTCGGAGAATTCAGGGTCTTTAAGCATGGGGAGGTGAGAGGGTGGGATGCAGCAGGGGTCTAAAGGCAAGTGGTGACTACAGGAGACGTGTGACTTCTTAGGACTCTCAGCACTGGCCTTCATGTGGGCAAGAGCTGTGATCACAGGTGGATCTGGCCACCTCTGGTCTAAGAAGTGTTTGTTCCTGAGTTTGAGGGACTGGGTGGTAATACCTTCAAGCCCATAACATCCTCCCAGTTAGTGGTGGCACCAGCATTTCTGCAGAGCAGAAGTATGAGACTGCCATTTGTGAGGGCTGGAAGTGCTATGGAGGGAGGAGATGCAGGTAGACAGGTGTTCATTTCAGTAGGGTAGTTAGAGTGGGCCTCGATGAGGTGACATTACAAGTCTTGAGGAGGCGAGGGAGTTAGCAATGAAGATGGCTGGAGAAGACTGTCCCAGGCAGAGGGACCAGGGTGGTGCTGGCACTTCCTAACGCAGCTGTGGGCCTGGGTGATCCAGGACTACAAAATGAGTGGGGCAAGGAGGGGGCTGAGAGATGGGGCTGGAGACAGATTACAAAGTGTTCTGTTGGCCACTGTAAGGACGCTGGCTTCTATTCTGAGTAAAAGGTGAGCCATTGTGGTTGTTGAGCTATGGAGTGATTTGAAACACATGAAAACAGATGACCCAGTAGAATGAGGGAAATGTAGAGATCCAGCTGTACAAAGGAAGCATTTGTTAGGAGGCAGGGACGGGGGCTGTCTATCTAGCCTGGGCAGAAGAGAGAGAGGGCAAGGAAAGGCTTCCTGGGGGGAGGGGTCAGCTGCATTTGGCCAGGTCTTAAATGATGGGCCAGCTCATGACCTCCCAACCCCCACCTGACAGTCTGTGTTTCTGTCACCAAGGCAGCAAGGGACTAGTTTCCCTTCTGTGGATTCTTGGGCAATTTGTGTGGTCCTGTTAGGAACCTCTGTGTGTGGGAATCAATCCATGCCTGATCTTTTGGGCATGAACCTTGGCTTGGAATCCACTTCCTATCCATTGCCCCTTGGCAAATCACTACCCATGCAGATGTCTTGCCTAGCAGGATTTCCTTACATGCTCATGCATTATTGAGCCATGCAGTCCCAGAGCAGTGGGGCAAAGAAAGTGAGGAAAGGGAAGTAGTCAATGTAGAAACTGGAAGAGTCTGTTGCAAGCTAACCACAGCATCACAAGAAAATATAGCTAGTTTCCTGGTCACATGAGATGTCTCTGACCAGGTCATAGAAACACTCTGTCAGAATAGTCCTCCAGTTAGAGGAGGAAGAGAGAAGAATTTATTTGTTGGCACCTGCCTGTCTCCTCATACTCATTGGTAAAGCTCTAGTCCATGAGGACATAGACCTGTTCTACTGGCATGAGTGCCTAAAGTGACCACATGGTAGACATAGCTTCAAGCTCAGCGGAAACCTTACTGTATCCACTAGTCAGTGTGACCTCTCTAAGAACCTGGTAGAGTCAAAGTATGTGGGGATAAGGATGCACAGCAACCACAAATATTTCATGGGAGTGGTGTTGAGAACAACCTTTCCTACTTGGAAATACTTGGTTCCTGGGTCAGTTTGTTGCAGCTGCTGGGAACACAGTGTCACATATCAGCCATTGGTGTATCACCTACACTGCATCTTGAAAGGTAGGGACCAGCCCAGCAAGGAGTTTTTTTTTTTCTTTTTTTCCCCTCCGCCCCCGTGAGTTGTTTCTCTAACTGAACTTTCAACAGGCTGCTATGCCATTCTGTCAGGCAGATTGCCTCTGGGAATGGCAAAAATTAGTTAGCTCCAGGTCACTGTTTGTTGAGATTCACCCAATCAGAGGATTTAAGATCTTTAAAATGGGGAGGTGAGAGGGTGGGATGCAGCAGGGAACTAAAGGCAAGCAGTGACTACGGGAGACTGAGGACAGACCTCCGCGGGTGGTGATCGATGTCTCAATTGTTGTACGTCTTTTGCAATAAAATGGGTTCCTTGGTGTGAGAAAGTGTTTTCGGATAACTGTCAGTAGATCAGGTATTTTATAAGCTTTTGCTCAGGATTTCCAGCAGAAGCACTACAAGTCAGGCAGCATACCCATGTCTTCAGTATGTATCAACTTCAGCAAGGGTGGATCAGTGTTCTTTCCCATGTGGAAGGGGCTCAATGTAATCAGCCTGCCACGAGGCTGGTCTTCTCAAGGAATGGTGCCATATGGAGGACTCGAAATCAGTCTGTGCTGTTGACAAGTTGGGCATTCAGTAATGAAAATAGATCGGCATTGGTGAGCAGGAACCCATGATGTTTGGACCATGCACAGCCTCCATTCCTGGGCAAGTAGTAGAGGATGGAGGAGAGATGCCAGCTGACATGATTAACATCATCTTGTCTGACTTGGTTCTTGAGAACTTTATCTGGGGTAGATTCTTTGCCATGGCATTCATGTGAGATAACAAGATATGCCACTCTGAGAAGTTGATATCTGCACCACAGGCCACGTTTCCCTGCAGACAAAGTAGATGACTTAGTGTTTGCCAGAAGCTTTGCTTCCTGGGTGGCTACTCTTGAGTAGGGCTGTAATGCAGCAGCAGCCCGTCTTCAATGCCAACACTTCCTGCAGCTTGCCTGTGAACCGGGCCCAGGTCCATTCTTCTCCATCTGTTGATTGTAGGGAATGGAAACCCATGTGTATGGATTGAAAAAAACAGTGTTGGTACTACAGAGGTAAGTGACATGGTGGTGAACTGACCATGAACTTACTTTCTCATGCAACTTATTTATGTTCTCTGGATCTGTTTGAGTCTGGTACCAAATGTAACACTTTAATCATATAGTGGACTGGGACTACACCCACTTGGCCTCATGATTTAGTGGATATAGTAATACTTAGCTTGTGATGGAGGTCACACAGTCTAGTGCTTCAAGGCCAGATATTAGTTTCAGCTAGAACCCAGTAACACAAGGGACCTATTATTTCAGGTAGAGGACATGGTCTTGATTAAGAACTCTCCAGGTCTGCACTGAGAGTCTCAAATTGGAGCAATTGGAGCTTGCCCAGCATTATTCTCCACCATGAACCCCCCTGCACCATTAGATTTGCTGTAACACACAGATCAAGTGGCTGAGCAGCTTGTGCCACTGCCTGAACCTGCTACAGAGTCCTCTCTTCACCTGGTGTCTTCCTGAGTCACCAGGTAAATACATTTGAGCAGTTTTCCAAAGTGTGGTAAATGCCACCTTAAAATTCAAGGAATTTCAATGAGTGGTGTTCTTCTTTTGTAGTAGTAGGTGTACTAGGAGCAAAGATTTCTCCTCTACTTTAGAGCAGTGTCCCGGCATGCTTCAAGTCATTGGAAGCTCTAAAAATGTCACTGATTTGGCAGGTCCTAAGTATTTGTGGAATTTATCTCCCATTTCCATCGTGTACGTATTCTCTCAGTAAAGTATCTAAGCCACTTCCAGCTCCCCTGTGCAATTATTATGTCATCAAGATAATGGACCCATGTGTTGTGCTGCAGAATGTCAAGGCAATCAAGTTCCTTGAATACTAGATTATGACAAGAAAATTAACATAGCCCTAAAGCTATTATGTTGAAGGTGTACTGAAGTCCTTGCCATGGAAGGACAATAGCACTTTGATGCCATCACTAATGAATATTGAAAAATAATTTGTCAACTCAGTAGCAGTATACTCAGTACCAGAGTCCATGTTAGTCTGCTTCAGTAAATATATGATTTTATGTAACTCATCAGTTAGCATTGGGACCACTTGGCTAATTGTACAGTAGCCTATGGCCAACTGCTATGCTCCATCTGGTTTCTGCAGAGGCCACAGATACATTGAGAGACATGGTGTAGACCACTATCTCTGCCTCTTTCAAGTTTTTGGTTGTGGCACTAATCTCTTCAGTTGTTTCAGGAATGCAGTATTGCATCCAATTTGTCATCCTGGCAGAGAAGGGGGTCAGTTTCAGGGGGGTGCATTTAGCCTTTATTACCATAATGGCTCTTCCTTCACAGTCAGGGAAGAAATGTGAGGGTTCTGCCAGTTACTAAGTATATCTATACTAATTACACATTAAGTGACTGAGGAAATAAGCTAGTGTGGGTCAGTGGACAGGGACATGGGACTCAGGCTAAAGTACTATGACATGACATCAGTCTGTCCTCACTCCAATCAGAGGAGCATGATGACTTTTTGAGGTCTTTTGGTATTAGTGTCAGCTCAGATCTTGTATTTAACAGTTATGAAATTTCTGAGTTTTCTCTTTTCTCAAAGGCGAATTTACCCCAGCAGATGTTTTCTTTGGGGTAATAGAGGCATATTTTCTGCATATCTATGCGCTGGTTTTACAGAATTCTTCCTAAATGAGATCTAGTCTCTTCTTCAGTCCACTGTCTACTACCTGTCATGGCCTCTAGACCAATAACCAGTGCCAGGACTTAGAACAGCTTGAGTAGGGTTACAGAGGCTCTGTTCTAGGAAGTAATAGACGGTACCTGGAAGGGACTGTAGGACTTGACTAATACATACTTTGGATATGGTGCTTTGGGTCTGTGAGCTGACATATCTGGAAACTGGGTGAGGGGACTGTCACTGTCTGCTGTGGAAACTGATGACAACCTTCAGCTCACCAGCTTGTGCATTCACGTGGAGTGTGTATGTGTTTATTTTTGATTATACAAATCAAGTAACGCCCTAGTTAAATGCCCATCTATTTCGCCCCTTGAAACACCACCACCATAGGTTTCTATTGATCAAAGCAGCCCGATTGCTACTCCAGCCTTGCTGCACATTATGGTAATAATGTTAAGGGCTGCTTCCTGGCCTTTGCCATTCTGGGAACCCATTCTCCCTTTTATATTAAGGATCTCGGTTCCATGGCAGCACATTCATGGCAATTCCTGCCTGCAGTGGACAGCCACCATAAAGGATTGCACTGATTCTTGTGCCCCCTTCCTCAGTATATTTCTTATTGCCTTGTTGAAGGAAGTATCCTTTGACTTCTCTCAGAGAATTTATCATGTATAGGGTCTCAGGTTATATGGAATAAATCTACTACTCTAACAGTTCCTCCCCTCTTTACCTTCTGACCCCTTCTTGAGAACTATGCTGAGGAAATTTCAATATCTTCACCCCATTTACTGTAGGCCATCTTTCTGCTCATAGTTCAAGGAGCCCGCCCAGGAGTGGTTCCAGCTATGCTTATCAGCTAATTGAATCCCAAGTCTCAGGTGAATGTTCTCATGTCAATCACCATCCCCATGTGTCCCTTTCCTCTGCTGAGTAGTCTATCACCCTCAAGAGTCACTACTCCTGCACACTTGTCATAGACATGAACGCTGCTAGTATGTGTTAGCAAAGTTCTACAGTTCCCCTGTATATAGTCTACTACTTCATAGAACAGGGCCTGTATATCACTATGCATGCCATGCTAAGTCCTGGCACTGGCTATGGGCCTGGAGGCCATGAGGGGTAGTTGGGGGCAGATCCTGAGAATAAACACCATTCTGCCATGTACTTATTTCCAGTAATATTGGTGCATGGTCTTTTGACAAGTCGATCAGAGAGAGGGGTGTTTTCCTCTGGCAATAGGGAAAAGCTTCTTTGGCTGGCCCAGAGGGTCCAAGATCCTCCTGCTTAACCACGTAAATATCCTGACCCAGGTTTCATAGTCCCACCCTTACTCCATTAGGGCTGTGATTGTGACATAGAGACTGGTCGAGGCTGCACATTTGACCTACTTTGAAAATTTGCCACATGTAAAACTCATTACCCAGGTCTGATTTTCAGCCCAGTTGGCCCTGAAGCTCTAGTAGATAAGAGTCCCATTTTCTATGGATACAGAATCTTCACACTTTTAGAACACGCCTGAAGCCAGCAATTCGCTGGCTTGGCTTCATTTTCTTTTTGCAAGCCCTCAAATGCCTTCACAAATAGCCATTCCACACTCCCATCCTTATAGCAGTCATTATCTTCTGCCAATCAAATGATGCAGCCATTTGACCCTCCAGTGTCTTGCACTTTACCTGCACCTCATCTCAATCAACTGCAGGTGAAAGCTTGACTAATTGTGAGGTCATCACATGTCACTTATCACCAGCAAAGCGTTTTCCAAGACAAATGGGTGTTAAGAACTGTGAAGAGTTTGAGATTACACTCTAGTTTCAAGTCAACACCTTACCCTGCCAAATTCATGCATACTGAAGGAAGACAAAGTCCTTTAACTCTGACCTAGTAGTGTCATGTCATCTGTAAAAGACCAAATGTGAATTTTCTCCCAACAGTGGGTATTCCAACTCCAAAATCTTATACCAAGGATGTCCTGGTTTCAATGTTTCTGGTTCAAAGTCCCTAGAAAACAAAACCTGAGGCAAAATGTATTTCTTTATGTCTGTTGAAAGATACATTCCCAGGCCAGGCATGGTAGCTTATGCCTATAATCCTGGCACTTTGGGAGGCCAAGGTAGGTGGATCACTTGATGTCAGGAGTTTGAGACCAGCCTGGGCAACATGTCAAAATCTAGTCCCCACTAAAAATATAAAAATTAACTGGGCTTGGTGTTAGGTGCCTGTAATCCAGCTAATTGGGAGGCTGAAGCAAAAGAATTTCTTGAACCCAGGAGGCAGAGGTTGCAGTGAGCTAAGATCATGCCCTTGTACTTCAGCCTGGGTAACAAAGCAAGACTCCCTTTCAAAAAAAAGAAAAAAGAAAGAAAAAGGAGAAGAAGAAGAAAGATATGTTCCCAGGGTACTGATAACATGCAGGAGAAGGGAGTGAGGTAGGGATGGAAGAAAAGCATATGATGCTTTATCAAGCTGGCCACAGTATCACAGATGATGTAAAGTAGTCCATTTCTTGGCTGTATAGGACAGGATATTATGCCTTAGAACAGTTGTTTGTGGGAAGGAAGTTCTGGAAAGGTTGGCTCTGCCAATTCTTTCTCACAGAAGCACTCGCCATCCTACCCTTCCCAGTTGTGGCAGCTGGCCTCTCCAGGCAGCCTCTGGGGAAGTGAGATTCAAGGCCCTACAGCATCTGCCTCTGGCTGTGGTGGGCCTGTGGTCCCCTTCTGCCTGCTCTTCTGCCTCTGACACTAACCATCCATGATTCTCAAGATGCTATCATGTCTGTTTTTACATGGACCCAGTAGGAATAATAAGTGCTACAGTGATTATTTTAAAACAATGTTGTAAGGGAAAAACCATTTTGAAAAGTTGTATGTGCTGTAGAAAAACTAGTTGTTATTTATTCAGATTTCTTAAACTTGAGTCAGAAGAGAAAGAGGAGGTACCTTGAACAGGACTTTGAAGGACAAGTAGAAGATACATAGACAAGGACACAGGGAAGGACTTCTTAGTGGAGCATTCAGAGGTATGAAGGACAGAGGTAGGAGATGGCATATGACAGGGCCAGCCTGAGCAGCATAGTGATATACCAACGCTACAAAAAATAAAAGTGTCAGCTGGGCATAGTAGTGCATGCCTGTGGTCCCAGTTACTCCCAGCTGAGGTGGAAGGATCCATGAGCCTTGAATCCATGAGGTCAAAGCTGCATTGAGCTGTGAATATGCCACTGCACTCCAGCCTGGGCCATGGAGCAAGACCCTGTCCAAAAAAAAAAAAAAAAAAAAAAAAAAAAGAGCCAAGAGCCTGTCTCAATCAAAGAACCAAATCCAGTCCTCCAACTCATTTTGTAAAAAGTTTTATTGGAACATAGCCACATCTATTCACATACTTCTTGCTGTGGACTGTTTTTCTACAGTTTCAACTGCGACCATTTGGCATTTAAAACCTAAAATATTTACTATCTGGCATGTTACAGACCCCTGATGCAAAAGGAAATAATGAGTATATTACAACGTTGATAATGAATATGAATTGCCTTTCTCTTTTCATCTTCCTCCTTTGTCTCGCAAAGAACTGATTACATAATGGCTACATAATAAACACTGATTAGTGATCTTAGTCTTTGGAAAGATATTTAATACCATTGCTTACTAAACAGAGTTAACCCCAGAAATCTACTAATTTAAAATTAATACCATAACCTAAAAAGAATTTGAGGCACTTTATTCTATCCCCTTTACACTAACCGTATTAATAATTGAGACACTGCCTCACACATAATCACCAATTATTTGAAATCTGACTGTTCTAGAAAATCTGGAATTAATTGGGACTTGGCATTGCAATGACTCTTTAAAAACTATAAACTGCTGAGAACTGACTGTGTTTCCACAGGCAGTGAAGAAAATGTCTGAAACATTTTCTAGATTCCTTGAGGGGAGGAGTTATGCCTTGTGTGACTTGGCGTAGAAGGGATTAATAAAGAATTGCTGAATAAATAAAGTGTCCAGAATAGTGCCTGGCACAGGATAGGTTCTTGGTAAATGTTTGTTGAATTATCTGGCAAAATAATCCATTGATTCAAAGCAATGAGAATTTTTAGGCTGCAGAACACAGATCATTGCTAGACCCAAGCCAACAGTCTCTGTAGGTTGCACACAAGTAATTTAAAATCTACGTCTAATTTATTTGTCAGAACGTTGTATAACCATTGGCTGGCTCCAGATACTGGATGAGCTTCCCAATCAATACTACCTAACAAGAACAGCTACATGGCAAAGACAGAAAGCTCACTCAGGAGGGACCTCATGGCTGTGCTGCTTTAGGGCCAATTAACTGGTGTCTGACATCTTCCAGTAAATCTAAATTAAATGCATTCTTGTGAATTCTAATTTCAAGTGAGTTTAATTGAACTTGGGAGGGAAGCTACCATTTAGTGAGTAAAATGAAAATGAAGTAATTGAATATTTTTCCAGAATTGTATTCGAAATGTGTTCTATCAAATGTTGTTTCAGAACCCAAGTGACCAGCTGCACATGGTTAATACTTGGAAAGGGAAGAGAAGTATTTAAATGTCAGCTTGTAGCCACTAGGAGGGTAAATACAATGGCCGGCTGTTCAATTACTAGATGTGAGCTCTACTTGGCATTCAAATCTTTTTTTTTTTTT
>NW_016107410.1:3562267-3574933 GCF_001604975.1 Cebus imitator
AAAAAAAAAAACAAAAAAATAGCAAGTGTTGGAGAGCATATGGAGAAATTGGAACCCTTGGGCACTGCTGGCAGGGATGTCAAATGGGACAGCCACTGGGGAAAACAGTATAGAGATTCTTCTCGAAATTAAAAATAAAATTACCATATTATCTACCAATCGCACTTCTGGGTGTATATCCAAAAAAGTTGAAAGCCAGGTCTCAAGAAAAATATTTGTACACCACATTTATAGCAGCACTGTTTGCAATAGCCAAGAGATAGAAGCAACCTAAATGTCCATCAACAGATGGTGTATACATGTAGTGGAATATTATTCAGCTTTAAAATGGAAAGAGATACCATCAGATACTATAATATGGATGAACCTTAAAGACATTATGCTAAGTGAAATAAGTCAATCACTAAAAGATAAATACTATATATATGAGGTATCTAAAGTTGAATAATTCATAGAAACAGAAAGCAGGATGGTAGTTGCCAGGGGCTAGGAGGAGGAGGAAATGGTAAATCGTTGTTTAATGGGTAAAGAGTTTCAGATTTGCAAGATGAAAAATTTCTGGAGCTCTGCTTCACAACAGTGTGAATGTACTTAACACTACTGAATTGTTCACTTAAAAATGGTTAAGATGGTAAATTTTTTATTATGTGGGCTTTTAAACCATAATAAGAATAAAGAATACAGATACAAATACAGCAGGGTGGTATGAATTGTGTTCGGATTGGAAGAGAGAGAAAGTGGGAAATCAGTTTAGAAGCTGTTGCCCTAGGCCTGGTGAGAGGTAACTAGGGCAGGGACAGGAGAAAGGAAGAGTTGTTCTCAAGATAGAATTGGCAGGATTTGGCACCTGTGGGATACTCAATTGAGGAGGAGTGTCAGAGATGGCTTGGAGGTTCCCAACCAATGCTAATGAGAAAATGATGGAGACTTTCCCAGAAGTAGTGACTTATGTGGGGAGATAAGGAATTTGATTTTGGATTAATTCTGACTGCAGGTTTTCGCCAATTGTGCTGGAGCTGGTCTTACTATACTGTATGTTAAGAGCTGTTGGAAGCTCTTTTTCGTTTGTTTTGCATTTTCTCCCATGTTTCTCTGTGTTTGATCTTCAGCTTCTTAGTTGGCCTTGATCAATGGTTTATCCCTAAGTTTTCAAATCAAGGGCGAGTTGCACATTTTGAAATGTGGGTCTGTTATGAATTCGTTCACTGAACCCTTCAATTTGGGGTTGAATGTCTATAGGAGTGGCTGTAAAAATTAGAGAGCTATAAGACTTTCTTTACTGAAAAACACTATTTTAAAAAATTGTATCCATTTTCATTAGAAATTTAATTTCCAAGCTGGTCAAGTGAACACAAGGCTGTTATCTTTTTAGTGTGGCATCTTACTCGTCTAAGCTGGAAGCAGCCTCAGAGGTGAGAGCTTCTTTCTTTACTTTAGGCATTTCACAGGGACCAGAGGTTTACAAATGTATTCATGTCAGTGCTCTATAAGGTCATCACCTCAAGATTCCCAGAGTGGTGGCAGTAGTCGATTTGTAATTCCAAATCTGTTTTTTCGCAGTTGAGAGAATTCTGCTGAAAATGGACAAGAAGGGTGATGAAATAGACTGGTTTCACCCTGGCATGGATTGGTCTACAAAGATAATCACCATTTGAGAATTGATAAGTGTCTTTTGAGTATTTGATATACCAGGAGGTAAAATAAACATTTGGGGCCATTTTCAAAGGCTAGAATCTGGGATTGGATTGGGATGCAATTTTAAGGTCATTATTCTGTCACTTATGTCAGAAAGAATTTTGTTACTGATATTTGTGAGCAAATGATTGCAAGTGCTGACATGAAGTTGAGCTTTGTTTAACACATTGCATACATATTTCAGTCCTGAAAGGCTCAAATACTTAGAAAACTTTCCTTAGGCTTTGGAGAACATGTTACATTTTGAGACAGGATTTTTATAGAACAATATATAAGAAATTATAAATACTTTTTTGAAATTCCAGTTGTAATGTTGTTTGTTATAGAAATATTAGAAAATTTAGATGAATAGAAATGGCCCATGTTCTCATTACACAGGAGTAACCACTGTTTACTTTGTGTCATCCGCCTTTCAATATTGTGGGAGTGACTGTGCATACAGGCTTGTATGTGCTTTTAATAGAACCAGACTGTGCATATTAGTTACCTGATTTTTTCAATTAATATAACACATATGTTTTCATATGACTGAAATTTCTCTTTTAATATCTTTTTTTAAAGTTTACACAGTCTTTATTTTACAAATCCTCCCTGCTGGACACTTAGATTTTTTCCATTTTGCACTATTGCTTAACTGTGCACATATGTATAATTATAACTATGAATCATTAAACCTGCTGTATCCTGGTTTTCTGATTAGTAGCATTTTCTTTTCATCTCAAAAGTGTCCCAGTTCATACAGCAAAGAATATGGCACCCTAATTAGTAAGAAAGCCTGTGAAATCAGTCTTACAACATAATCGTTGTGCATATCCATTAGTATTTTCTTATCATAAACTCCTTAAACTATTAATTACTTTTGCAGCAACCTAATAGCATACCCATGTCAAATGGTATATATGCTTAAAGGTTTTTGATGTAGATCACTAAACTGCCCTTCAGAAATGTTATAAGAAGCCTTTAACTTGAGCCAATACTGATCAGCCCACTAAATATAAATGTGTTTTGAAATATGTGCTTTCTGTTGACTTTGTTCAAAGTCATTGTGATCTTTAGTAAATGAGAAAATAAACACAGATATTGCAGGGTAGGAAGTGTTAGGGAGGGAAGGGAGAAACTGGAGAATGTTGGCAGCACCTGGAAAATGAAGAGGTTACAATTCTATAGCTATTTGAGGGTAAACAAAGCGTCACAGTCTCGATGTTAGTCATCATTATCACAATAATGGCAACTCCATCTACTGAATGCTGACTATTTTCAATAAAGTATTTACTTTTCAGACCAACTCTGCAAGTAGGTATTATTTTTCCCAAAAGAGAACTGAGGCTTAGCAATGTTGAATAAGCACACACAGCTGGTAAACAGCAGAACCCAGGTGTGTCCATCTTTAACACATCCGTTCTTTCCACTCAGCCATACTTCCTATCTTGGCTCCGTAACCTCCCCTCTATTCTGGATTTCCTCCCTTTATGGCATGAAACATTAAAGATGGAGAAGTAGAGACATTGATATGGGTCCCATGGCCCCGAATACTGTAAGCCAGAGAATTGCTGTCTGCAGTTCCCTCTAGTAAGTCATTTCGCTTCAAGCTTTATTTGAATTTCTTTATAGATTGTTGGCATACAACAACTTTCTTGTTAATTCTTTAATAGTCTAACAAACAGGCAAGATGATGGGGAGAGAAAGTGCTGGGCTTATTGGCTCCCCCTTCACTGAAGAGCTCAGTTTTTCACCTGTTAGAGCATCAGTCCTCATCATTTTTGGCACCAGGGAGAAGTTTCTTGGAAGACAATTTTTCCATGGAACAGGGTAGGGCCGGGATGATTTCAGGATGAAACTCTTCCACCTCAGTTCATTAAACATTAGTTAGATTTTCATAAGGAGCACACACAGCCTAGATTCATCACTCGCGCAGCTCACAATAGGGTTTGCAGACCACAGTCCGTCTGTGGCCTGGGGCTTGGTGACTCCTGAGTTAGAAGGCAAATTGTGATTCTCTGCTCCTTTGACAATAATAGTACAAAATAATGGTAGTGCAGACAGAACAGATGCCATCAAAATAAAAACAAATTTAGCTATGTCTCTGACAATCTCAAGACAGCATTTGTTAGACTCAAATTTAACAACAGGTTGAAGACTTGGAAGCAGAGTACCAATTTAAAAAATCTGGTGGCAGTAGAAATGGATTTTTGTGAAAAGTAATATAACTTTGAATTGTCTCATTGCATTTTGATGGAATATCTCCCATGGAAAATTATCCTTCATTTACAGTCATTATCAAGTCAAATATTTTGTTTGAAAAGAGCCACTGAGTTAGGATGTACAGAAAATGGTTGGGATGGGACCCTGCTATGGGGCAAAGTTGAAGGGAAGCACTAAAATGAAAGTCAGATGATCTTGGAGACAGTTCCTTAACACCACTGCTCAACCTTGGAGAAGAAGATGAAATTCACAGCAATGCCCTAGCCTCAGTGTGCCCTCCCAAGCCTCCTGCTTTTGTCAGGAAATACTTCCCTGAAGATTAAAGCTATAATTCAGAATCTAAGTCAAAGAAGAGTGCCTTATTTAAACCCATGATTTTAACACACAGCAATAGGCCACAGCAGAGGGAAGCTGAACATCTCTGTAGGCTGGACCATCACTTGCAAGTCCTTCTCTCAATATTGTTGACATCTCCTAAATAATGGATCTCCATTGACTGTTGCCACTGTCCCAAGTGGGGCTCTGTGCTCAGCTCCTTTGCCTGCCTGTCTGCCTCTCTTTGTAGATGGGCAATTAGCTGATTAGATCCAGACCTTAGTATTTGACTTATTTCTTTTTCTCTGTGTCATGGGAATTCACTTCCTGTTTTAGATTTTCCCTTTTCAGTCTGATGGACCCAAGGATTTTTTTATTCATTTTTGTTCCAGTGTTCACAGATTTTTACACACATGTGTCTCTGTTGGGTGCCTTAGGGGGCTTCATTTAATGAGATTCCTTTTCCTCCCCCCAAATCCGGAATTGTTAATCCTTTTTGTAGAAGCCATGGAGTTTTCTCGAGTAAGAGGTAGTAAAAGGCCTGGGTCTCAAGGTGGGCTGGCACAGGTACATGGTGGCTACTGGGGACATCACTTCTACCACATTATGTTGGCCAAGGAAGTAGACGGGAAGCTCAGGTTCAGTGGGAGGGGAAACAGGCTCTAGGTGGGGATGGGGAGGCCCTGGAAAGGAGGAATTGTGGCAGCCAACTTTGGAGGCACCTACACTAGGCATTAATTTACAGCCCTACAAAAATCTTTGGAAACACAAGTATTTTGACAACAAACTGTTGACACCTTTTGGGTGCCAGTGAACCTATATTTTCTTACCCTAGATTCCTTATTAGTGGTAGTTTGCAAATCAGATGAAGCCAAATAGTTTATAACAATGTTTGTTTCTCCACCAGTGCTTTATCTTGTATTTATAGAATTGAACCTCATCCACATGTTCTGTAAATATAAATTCTTAGTGTAATTGCTTAACTATTTAAACTGACCTACAGACTTACCTTCCACTGAGTGTTAAGTACCACAACAACATCCCTGCACTGTGCACAGCAATATAGTGTAGCAATGGTGTGCACGGGCTTGAGAGCCAGATTGCCTGAGATCTAGTATGAACTCTGCTACGTACCAGCTGTATAACCTTGAATAAGTTTCTTAAGCCCTTTGCGAGACAGTTTCCTTATCTATAAAATGAGGGACCTAATAATACCACCATATAGGGTTGTAATGAAGATTATTTGTGCTCAGAACAGTACTATAGATGTATAGTAGCATACAGGATGGTTCAACTACTATTGTTATTGTTAGGACAGAGTGATCAGCACTGAATGTTTATCGTCAGTAATGAGTGGGACAGTTGGAACAGCCAAGGTACCAGGTCTTCTCACCCATGGAATGCCATGACTTATGGCCCACACTTATGCCTAATCCATCTTGCTTCATCCAACTCTAGTGGGTGCATGGCCTAAATGTTGGGTGGGCTGAGTAGCCCTCTGCGTTGCCTTCACTTCATCTAATGATGGAGTGCTTTTGTACCCCTTCCATGTTGTGAAAGACAAAGCCTTTCTCCCTCATTCAGGCCATGATTGGCTGTTCCGGTCTTAGAGTTATGTGACTAATGTCAGTCTTTTGGTGTTATACCAGAGCTGGTCTTGTTTCTCAAAAGTATATCTAACCTCAGCCCTTGTTGGAGCTGTTTTACTCCAGGACACAGTTGCTTTTCAGTTTGTTCCCCTGTGGGATATCACGAAGTCTCCAAAATGCATTCACACTGATGTTGAGAAATCCAGAACTGTATTCTCAGTCAGGGGATTGGGCTCAAGCCTCAAGAGTGTTCATGGCATCTGAAACCTGCTTCCCGGAGCAGGTCCCAGTGAAAAAAAAATAACAATATTCCAGGGTACTTTAGATAGAGGAGACTGCAAAATACTCAAATGGGATGTGGCTAGAAATATGCTATCCCAGGAATCCAGATAATATATCAGATTTTCTTCTGTTAATTGGTAGATCAAAGTGTAGGAGTTTTTCTGACCTTGATGGGAATGTCTCCGCTCAGTTCACATGCTGAAACATAAGGAACTGAATACAAAATGCTGGTCCTGGCTCATGCCTGGGTTAATGACCCATCTTCAGTTCCTTAGGCAACTCTCTAAAGCTAAAAGTCTACTTTTTAGTGTAGTTTCACCTTCACTCATGATCACTGATGTAGCCACAGGCATGTGGCTACACCAAGGACCAGTGTTCTAGTGAGCATGCCTGTGGGTACTGCAGGATGTTAGCATATCCCTGGAGCTGCGTGGTAAAGAGAATTCTGTGTCCTTTGTATCCAGCTGTTTAGCAGACTAGAAACCCTGATAATGGCTTTCTTGCCTAAAGTAAGTTTAGAATGCTGACTAAATCATTTAAATATGTTTCCAAAGGCATCGATGGGTTGGCAAAAAGTAAAGAACCTAATAGGCCACAATGGGCATCAGACAGATATGACCCCATGCAGGCATTTGCTAGATTAGGTGAACTTGGCCGTTAGCTAATCAGCCCTGGGAAGTCCAGTGGATCCATCCAAAATGGGAAGTATAATTGGAGACTCCCGTGATCCCAATCCACATTAAGTTAAGATCCCAAATAGTTACATCCTCGGAGTAAGGATAAAGTAGGAATAAGCCTCAGGGGATGACAAGGAAAATTGCTTTTCTCAGTCCTTGATTCTGAGTGGAAGAGAAAAAATTCTCCTATAAGAATTTATACATCCTCACACAGTTTATATGCTCTCACGTACTTTGTAGCCTGAACTCACACTGTCTGTATGATCTGGAAAACCTCAGATAGAAAACTCAGTATTAATTTAAATCCAGGTTGGTTGTGCCAGAGGAACCTGGCAAGAAGAAACAAATCCTCTCTGGAGGAACTCACCTGTATCCAAGACCTCAGGGAGGTCTCACAGATAACATGAATAATGGGGGGAAATGCTCATACATTGGGGGGAAATTATGAAGCCATATACAGAAACAATATATGGAAAGCCTGAAAAAACAAGACAGTGATTTCAGATACATGCCTACCTCGGAGACATTGCAGTTTCAATTCCAGACCCCGGCAAGGAAGCAAATATTGGAATTAAATATAAAATTTTTGGTTTTCCAGTGCATATAAAATTTTTGTTTTCACAATCTGTAGCCTATTAAATGTGCAAAAGCATTATGTCTAAAAACACAATGTGCATACCTTAATTTTAAAAGGCTTTATTGCTAAATATTGCTAATGATAACCTGAGCCATCTGTGAGTCTTTTTTTGCTAGTGAATGGTCATACCCCAATGCTGTTGACTGTTGACCAATCAGAATAGTGGTTGCTGACAGTTAGGGTAGTTGTGACAATTTCTTAAAATAAGACAATAATGACGTTGCCACTTTGATTGACTTCCTTCCACAAAAGATTTCTCTATAGCAAGCAATGCTGTTTATAGCATTTTACCCACAATAAGACTTCTTTCAAAATTGAAGTCAATCCTCTAAAATCCCTGCTGCTGCTTTATCAACCAAGTCTATGTAATATTCTAAAGCCTTCATTGTCATTTGAACAATGCTAGTAATGTTCTCACCAGGAGTAGATTTCATCTCAAGAAACTACTTTCTTTACTCATCCATAAGAAGTAATTCCTTGTCCATTCAAATTTTATCATGAGATTGTGGCAATTCAATCACATCTTCAGGCTTCACTTCTAATTTCAGTTCCCTTACTATTTCCACCATATATGCTATTATTTCCTTCACTGAAGTCTTGAACCCCTCAAAGTCATCCATGAGGGTTGGAATGAACTTCTTTCAAGCTCCTGTTAATGTTGATATTTTGACCTCCTCCCATGAATCATAAATATTTTTAATGGTATCTAGAATGGTGAATTCTTTCCAGAAGGTGTTCAATTAACGTTCCCCAGACTCTTCAGAAGGATCACTATCTATGACAGCTATAGCCTTATGAGAAGTATTTCTTAAATAATTAGACATAAAAGTTGAAATTACTCTTTGATCCATGAACTGAAGAATAAGTGTTGTATTAATAGGCATGAACATTAATCTCTGTGTACACTTCCAGGTGACCAGGTGCCTTGTCAATGAACAGTAATATTCTGAAAGGAATCTTATTTTCTGAGCAGTAGGTATCAACAATGGGCTTAAAATATTTAGTAAACCATGCTATAAACAGATGTGCTGCCATCCAAGCTTTGTTGTTCCATTCACAGAGCACAGACAGAGTAGATCTGGCATAATTCTGAAGGAGCATAGGATTTTGGGAATGGCAAATGAGTATTGGTTTCAACTTAAAATTACCAGCTGCAGCTGCATTAGCCCCTAACAAGACAGTCAGCAAGTCTTTCGAAGCTTTGAAGCCCGGCATTGACTTCTCCTCTCTAGGTATGAAAGTCCTAGATGGCACCTTTTTCCAGTATAATGCTTTTTCATCTAGGTTGAAAATGTGTTGTTTAGTGTAGCCACCTTCATCTACTATCTTAGGTTGATCTTCTAGATGACTTGCTGCAACTCCTACATCAGCACTTGCTGCTTTACTTTGCACATTTATGTTATCCAGATGGCTTCTTTCCTTAAACCTCATGAACCAGCTTCTGCTGGTTTTAACTTTTCTTCTGTAGTTTCCTTACTTCTCTCAGCCTTCATAGAATTTTAGAGCATTAGAGACTTGCTCTGAATTAGGCTTTGGCTTAAAGGAATGTAGTGGCTGATTTGATCTTCTATCCAAACCACTCAGACTTTCTGTATGTCAGTGATAAGGCCGTTTTCCTTTTTTATCATTGATATGTTCACAGGAGAGGCAGTTTTAATTTTCTTCCAGAACTTTTCCTTTGCGTTCACAACTTTGCCAACTGTTTAGAGCAAAAGCCTGACTTTCAGCCTAACTCAGCTTTCAACAAGCCTTCCTTACTAGGCTTAATCATTTTTAGCTTTTGATTTAAAGTGGGGGATGTGTGACTCTTCCTTTCATTTGATTGATTAGAGGTCATTGTAGGATTATTGATTGGCCTAATTTTAGTATCACCGTGTCTCAGGGAATAGGGAGGCCTGAGGAGAGGGAGAGAGAGGGGGAAATGGCTGGTCAGTGGAGGAGTCAGAACACACACAACATTATTAAGTTCACCATCTTACATGGGTGTGGTTTGTGGTGCTCCAAAACAATTACAATAGTAACATAGTACATCACTGATCACAGATCACCATAACAGATATAACGGTGATGATGAATGCAATACATTTGTGATTATTCTCACTGTACTGAAATCCAATGAGAATAACCAAACATGTGACAGAGAGCTGATGTGAGCAAATGTCGTTGGAAAAAATAGCACTGATAGATTTGCTTGACGCAGGGTTGCCACATATCTCCAATTTATTTTCTTTTTAATGCAATATCTGCAAAGTGCATTGAAGCAAAGCACAATAAACCAAAGCATTCCTGTATCGGTATTAATAGACTCAGATTATGATTAGGTTTAATATGCTTAATTAATAGAAGAACTTAGAAAATAACAAAGAAATTTGATGCTTTAAATGATTTAAGCAGATTTGATAGAGAACCAAGTCAAAATTTTAGAAATGAAAAGTATAATAGTCAAAATTTAATGATTATATTTAACAGATTTAACTGCCAATAAGACCTAGCTTTAAAGAAGATTAATGAACTGAAATAAATTTAAGGAAAGTATACATAATGAAATCCAGAGAGGTAAAGAGATGGAAAAATGAGAGAACAAGAGCCATGAGGATAGAATGAGAAGGTCTACAGGTATCTAGTGAGAAGTTCAGAAGGAGAAAGGGAGAATATTGGAAAAGAGGCAATATTTAAAGAGATTATGTACTTATCTAACACTAATGAAATTAAACGGTTTCAGGAAACATATTTAATCTCAAGAAGGTCACATCAAAGAGTCCACAGCTCAACATATCATAGCAAAATTGTAATGTCAAAGACAAATAATAAAATAGTTAAAGAAAAAGGTGTATATAGCTTTCAAAGAAAACAGCCCATTTTAAGGTCCTATTTGCCTTCCATATTGACCAATGGGGAAACTAAATGGTAAGTAGACAAATTTGCTTACTCCTTTCTTTTGGACTTTCTTTCTTTCTGACAAATTATTTAAGACCTTTGTTAATAGGTGCTTGCCTTTTGGAAAAATCAAGTTGTAAACGTTTTCTCCAAATTAAAAATGAAGTTCTTAAACATCTCAACTTGACCAGATATAAAACCATTTAAAAATCTTTAAAGGTGTATCGAGAAAACCAGGCTTTTCAAAAATAACGCCTGTCGTTGTCAAAAAGAGACATCTTGAGGTAAAAATAACAAAAAAACTCCTTGCTGCATAGATAATACAAATAGTTCTAGTTATCTGGTCAGTGGGCAAAAAGCAAGCACTTAAGGTCTTCGGTTCCAATATTTTGCTCATTTCTTGTTGCTGGAATTTCATATCCTTTTATTCTTGTTGGATGACTAAATTGAATGGTGGGGGAGATGGTAAACCCACATTTATTCAGCCCCACTCTGCTCAGCCTCAGGAGTGGATGAATCCTCCACTGTTGTCTCTGCCATCTTGTGGTGTGGGGCATTCTGGGCATCAGGGCCAGTACTTGAAGCTGTGGCTGTGTCGAGATTGAGGTGTCTGCTGACCCTGGTTTCATTGCCTTGGTTTTCCTTACCCATGTCATTGCTGTCCTCTCTCGGCTGGTTTTGGTGAGGGGAGCCCCTGTGAAACCGTGGTCTATAACCCAATCCACATCCTGCCTCACTGGTTTACCTTGTGCCCTTGCGCCCTGGCTGTCAGCACCTCCACCACTTCTCCCTGAACGGGAGGGTAGGAATACTGTGGTCACCAGGAGGTTCTGTGAGTGTGGCGAGGTGGGCACCCTGTGGGACCACTGTCCCATCCCTGTTCGTTTTCCCTCTCTCACTATTCAGGACCCCCACTATGTGGAGTCTATTATGGTTACTGCCTGCTCCATGATTACTGCCTTGACCTGGAACTCCATCGGGGCCTGTGACACTTGCTTGCCTCCCAGCCCTATTTCTCCTTAGATGACATCGAACTCCACAGTGGTTCCATCTTCTACCCTGCAGAGGTGTTTCTTGGGGTTATTCTTTACAGCATTCTGATACACAAATGCATCTTCCTTGGTATTATTCTTCTTGATGAAACCATATCTGTTTCTTACACTGAAATAGTTTATTGTCCCAAAAACCTTTCTTGGGATGACCTTTTCCCTACTAGCAGGCGCCGGCGCTGTCCGTGGTGCTGGGCTTCGTGCCTGCAGCATCGAGGGCAGGAATAGGGGTAGTGGGGGCCGCTGGCAGCTGCTGGGCCTGGGCCTCACTGCTCCTGGCTCTGGTGACAGTGCCTGGGGCTGGCAGCGGCAGCTGCAGTCCTCCTGGGTGTTATGGAAACCAGGCCAACGGCAGCCTGTGGGGCTGCTCAGAGCTCTCTGGGGGCCTCTCCCTCCTGGACTTTCTTGACTGGGTGACTATATTCTTAATTTTCCCAGAGAACTTTTTGATGAGCCTTTGGAGCACTCAGTGAACTTTGCTTTGGTTAATCACTGTGACTGCAGGTACTGGGTAAGGGAAACCGTGGGTATGCATGGTATGTATGGTTGGGGTGGGGACCAGAGTGGGGAGCAAGACACATTTTATGATCAATTAAATAAGGGTATTGATATTGGGTGGATCAAATCTTTATTCTAATTCTTTTCACATATTTTCCTTATATATATGCACTGCAGTGCCAAAAAACAGGCCATATTAGGAGTGCTGTATACTTAATTTTTAATACAAAAACTACTTTTCTGTATTAAAAATGTATTTATATTAAATTTATGATCAATTTAATCTGTTACTGGCAACTGAAAAGCTACTTCAGAGAGAAGAGGAGGCTCAGCCAAGATTCCCTTTGGACACAGGCCCAGAAGCTTGCAGGCAGAGGATCAGCTCTGGGAGGCCCCAGTGAGAGTCTGTGATGAGCAGAATCCTCACCAGGTAGTCCCCAGGCACCTGGCTTATAGCAGCCTGCTTGCCCCTGCGCTCGCCACAGAAAGCCACTCTCTTCTGCCAAAGCCCAGTTCCCTGAGGACACAAAGGCTTTCCCTACAGTCAACAAGAGCCAGAGAATCTCATTTTCTTCAAGCAAGGAGAGGAGAGAGAGAAATAAAAGTTTGGAGGGGCAGGATGCAGCCTATTAATGCGCATATACTTTTCCTTGCTTCACTGTAGAGCTTGGAGATAGCGAGAGATGAAAGAAAAGGAAAGGGATATTATTGTTATTTTTTCCCCCATTTATTTTATTGCATTTTAGGTTTTGGGGTACATGTGAAGAACATGCAAAATTGTTGCATAGGTACACACGTGGCAGTGTGATTTGCTGCCTTCCTCCCCATCACCTACATCTGGCATT
>NW_016107410.1:3578420-3622913 GCF_001604975.1 Cebus imitator
ATATATATATATATATATATATATGTATATGGTAGCATCAATAGGATTGGATATGTGGGAGGAGAGAGAAAGAGGAGTTCATGATGAGTCTGCCATTTCTGATATGGGCAGTTAGGTAGATAGTGACCACGTGAATGTAGGCAATTTGGGAGAGGAATCAGGTTGGAAAGGAAAATTTTGAACATGTTGAGTGGAAGGTGCCTGTAACTGATATACATAGGGTTCTCCAGCAGATGGTGGATGGCATAGGCCTGGGTTTTAGCAGAGCACCACAGGCTGTGGCTAGATGCACACATAGGAGTCATTTGCAGAGGCCTCGGGTATGTTGAAACCACCAGGAGAGAATGCCGAATGTGCAGAGCAGAGGGACCATCAGAGAAGGTGGGAATTCCAAATAGGCAATGATCAATAGTAATAAATACACCAAACACTTCCAATCCACTGAAGACTGAAAGTATTTCTAGTGGCAGCATGGCTTCATTGACTCCGTAGCTGGTGGGGTTTCTCTGGAGGTGGGGGAGCAGAAGGCAGGTTATGGGGCACTGGGGAGCAGCTAGGAGGTGAGGGAGTAGAGACAGTATGTATAGGCAGATCTTCTAGGAACCCTGATCATGAAGAGGTGGGAGACAAGATACAGGTTCCTCATTGAGTTGCCTTCCCTAAATCAGGGTTTGGATTCACAGGCTAAACCAGGGGACCTTGTAAAAATGATCCAAGGCTTAATCTGGCTGACGTCTCTACATCCTTCTGAGAAAGACCTCCTGAACACCCCATCTCTCCTAGCCTCTCCATTCAACTAAGGACATGAACGTGTTTATTGCCCATCTTTTCTCTAGTAAAATCCAGGATCCATGAAGGCAGGCATCTTTGCTGCCTTGTTCCTTTGGTTTTCTCATCACTCAGTAATGCCTGGTATTATTTGGCATCAATTCCTGTCACTCACTGTGTCACTTTATCACATAAGGTTTCTGTTATGGGACCCAGAGGAGAATTGAGCAGCCAAATTGTTTTCATCACATGGACACTATGCCCTGTTTTATGTTTCCCTCTGATTATGCTTTTCTCTAGGCTTTAGTCATTAGAAATGGAGTCAAATTTGCATCCTATCTTTAGCAGATGATACAACATCCAGGCACATGCTTTTGTGTGAATTCATTCAACACACCACTAACTTCGAGATTTTTTATCCTCATCTTATTTTCCATTTATCTAATTTCTTCTTTTCTTTATATTTGATATTTGTTTTTCTTATCCAGAGTGCAGTTTCCCAAGTTTCTTCAAATGTTTTTTGGAAAAAGAGTGAGGTTATATGTCAATAATGAGAAAAATAGGATGGTAAATAGAAGTTGTGCAGAATTGGGTTTTGAGATTTAAGAGAAATCAAGTAGGCTGACTTTACAGGTAAAGGGGGTACCCTGAGGGGTTGGGGAGATGGGGATGTGATCCATAGCCTTGGTGGGTTTCTAGGAGATTTCAGCTTTGTTGGAGACACATCAAAGACACTAGGAAGAGAATAACAAAACGAAGCCATAGAAGAGCATGTGCTGTCATGAATGGTTCAGAAGGCTTGGATACGGATACCAAAGAGGAGAGAGTGTCGTATATACCAGCATGTTCTAGAAGGCTTCATGGAGGATTTTAGGCAAATTCAGCCTTGAAATGGGAATAAGATCTAAAAAGAGCAAGTGAACCTTCCATTTGTCAAGAAAAAATTGAATGTGGCAGTGGCTTTTGGGTGGCAAGTGGCCAGAAATCTAGGTCCACCCTTGCTGGGAAGGAGGCACTAGCTGGAGTTTGGACTGCAGTGGGCTGTTGAGGTCACTTCTTGGACTTCAGTTTGGAAGCCCCAAGCTGTGGGGGTGCCTTTGCCCAGGTCCTAACAGGGTGATCTCTGTTGCCTGGCTGCTCAACTTGCCGTTACTGGCCAAGCTTTTCGGATAAATGCATTCATTCCTGCCCATTCAGATCTGCTTTCTCCGCTGACCTTGGCAGCAGAGATGCCAGGCTGGATTGAAATTTCACTTAAGGTGCACAGAGCATCCCTTCCTTGCCGACTCATCAGCCAGCAATAAATGGAACTTCCTGACAGTTTTAAATTTTCTGCCAGGGAGCAGCTGGTGAGTGTTCCTGTGGAGAGGCAGTCTTTGAGAAGTTTTATCAGTATCTGGCTAGAGAATGTTATTTCTCCCTCTCCTCCCCTTTCCTCTCTTCATTCCTCTCTTCTCTCTCCCTCTCTTCTCTTCCCCTTCCCGCTTCTTTCCTTTTATCCCCTCTCTCTTCTAAGTCTTACCTGTAAAGTCTTTGTACTTCTTCAGTCCCTAGCCGCTGAAAATTAATTCAGGGACAAGAGAAGGCCTTCTCTGCACAGCTTTCTGAGTTACTGATTACTGTCTTTAAGAGTCAAAGAGCTGGCCAGGCGCAGTGGCTCACACCTGTAGTCCCAGCACTTTGGGAGGTGGGTGGATTGCAAGGTCAGGAGACTGAGATGTTCCTGGCCAACATGGTGAAACTGCATCTCTACTAAAAATACAAAAATTAGCTGGGTGTTGTGATGCATGCCTGTGGTCCCACCTACGCTGAAGGCTGAGGCAGGAGACTCACTTGAACCTGGGAGGCAAAGGTTAGAGTGAGCTGAGATCACACCGCTGCACTCCAGCCTGGTGATAGAGTGAGACTCCATCTAAAAAAAGAAAAGATTCAAAGAGCAACCTTTTTTTTTTTTTTTTTTTTTCAAGGTTCTCTTAATGAGCCATTTTAGCATCAGACTTCCAATTTTCACCCCTGCCAGATAACAGCCACTGGAAAGGTTTGGGAAACCAGTCTCCTTTCCAGAGACTTGTAGCTATTGGGCTACAGGAGCAATATAATTATTCCCCATTAGTGCTCTATGAAAGTACAGATGGTGTACAGAGTCCTGATGCTAGTTTGCTTGCCTTTTTTTCACCCTCCCTGAAGCATTTTGGTTTATGCCCCTTCATTTCAGAAAACAAGGAAAAGGCCTGGCTCAGTGTGTTTGGGTGAATATCAGTACAGTATCATAAATTTCCTATATGAAACCTATGCTCTACTGTTATTTACCTAGGCATGTGAAGACACCTGTTAGCCTCCAGTAGGAAAATATGTTAATCACAGCTCCCTTTGCTGCTGCAGCAAGTGCATGGTCCCCTCCCAAAGTAATAATCTGTCACCTTAAAACAAAGGCAACAGCCTGAAAAATAACCTGATAATTGTATTAGTGATCCCCAACAAGGCAATTAAAACAGAAGTATAGATGTCCTCTGGGGAAGAGGTTTCAGACCTTGGCCAAGCTCCATTATCCCCTTTACCTAACCTTTTTGTTTTCTCTCCAGTTCTCCTCAGCTCTGGGTCTGTTGGAGATTAGAAATATTTCTGACATGCTGTGTAAATATATGCAAATTCAATGTGAGTTCTCGTCAGCTCCACTTTGCCCCATGTGGCTGGGCTGCCTGTGCAGTGTTGGGCTGCCGGCCTCCTGGAATCGCAGCAATATGGCCTGTGCACCCTGCGCCAGGAGCCATTAGCAGCCTTGAGGAATCAGATTATGGAGCTCTGACATCTCCGTGGTATCAGTGAGTGGAACCCAGGCTTCTAGGCTGTGGAACAGCACAAAGCAATGTCAAAGGCAGGAGGCAAAGTTGCTGATGTCTACTGATTTTTAGAATATCTACTTGGTTTCCCAATTTTATTTTAATTTATATGCAGCCACATTAGAAACTGGCTATCATGACAGCAGTGATTATCTGATGATGTCCTTATACATGCATGTCTTTCAGTGCTGGTCTTTTAAGTTGATTGCTGCTGAGATTTTCTAGAGGAGCACATCCTGATGTGTGTGTGGGCAGACATGTGGCTCTCTGTGTATGAACGCATGCAGAGTATGATCAACACAAGGGTCAACATTACATTTGCATATTAACTCCAAATAACCAACATGTGACTCCTAAAATAGGCATTCTCAAGCAAAGGGAAAGTTGTCTTGATTTTCTTGAGATTGTCGTGGGTCCTCCTATCCTTTCCTTTAAGGGTTTTCCCATGTTCACTCATCTTCATTGGCCTGTTTGTCGGGGCTAGTAAGATAGGAAGTGTGGTTCTGGGTGGGTAGGAAAAGCCAAAAAAAAAAAAAAAAAGTTATGGGTAACTGGAAGAGAATTTTCAGAACTTATGTGACTACCACCACCTTCAAATGTAACTTTTCAATTGAGAGCAGAGGATTCTTTGCTAGATTCCATTCTCTTAACTTCTTGCCCATATGTCATCATGCAAACAGTAAAAAGGTGAATGTTGGACTCACATAGGACTTTTATGTAATTGTCATAACAATTAAGAGCCATTATTATTTCCCATTTTGGAACAAAGCCCTTCCTAACACCCTACTTATTATGCCATCACCTGGAGTGCATATGAATAAATTCCTGCTGCTGCTCACCCTGAAGCTGCCCAAGGAAGAAGCAGCTCAAACAAATCTTAGCCCTCTCATTTGGAGAGTCCGCCCTAATGACTTGCTGATAGTTATTGAGAAACAGATTCATCCATCTCTGTGGATGGCTGAAAGAGAAGGGAGTGATTTGAAGGGCTCAGGAGTCCTTTAGAGATTATATTACTAAAGATTCCTCTATGAGTGTGCCCTATTAAAATTTATGGAAAAACAACCTGAATTCTGGGTCCCTGTAAAAGGCTCCAACCTGAATTTATCATTGAATCTGCATTATCTTAGGATTACACTTCAGTTATGATAACAGTACAGGGCTTGACAATTGTGTCATATTTTTGATATTTAATTGATGTGTGATTTTTTTTATTTTTAAATTTTAGTATTTCAGTACGTTTGTGGGGAACAGATAATGCTTGGTTACACGAATAAGTTTTTTGTGGTGATTTCTGAGATTTTGGTGCACCCATTTACCCAAACAGTATACACTGACCCCATTGTATAGTCTTGTATCCCTTGCCACCCTTCACCGTTTCCCAAGTCCCCAGAGTCTATCTTTTCTTTCTTTCTTTTTTTTTTTTTTTTTTTTTTTTTTTTTTTTTTTTTTTTTTTTTTTTTTTTGAGACAGATTCTCTCTCTGTTACCAGGCTGGAGTGCAGTGGCGCGATCTCGACTCACTGCAACCTCCACCTCCTGGGTTCAAGTGATTCTCTTGCCTCAGCTTCCTGAGTAGCTAGAACTACAGGCTCGTGCCACCACACCCAGCTAATTTTTTGTATTTTTAGTAGAGACAGGGTTTTACCATGTTGGCCAGGATGGTCTTGATCTCTTGACTTTCTGATCCAACTGCCTCTGCCTCCCAAAGTGCTGGGATTACAGGGATAAGCCACTAAACCCAGTCAAATGTACCATTCTTATGCCTTTGTGTCATAGCTTAGCTCCCACTTATGAATGAGAACATGATACTTGGTCTTCCATTCCTGAGCCACTTCACTAGAATAACCATCTCCAGTTCCATCCAGGTGGCTGCAAATGCCATTAATTCATTCCTTTTTATGGAAGAGTAGTATTCTATTTGTGTATCACATTTTCTTTATCCACTCATTGATTGATGGACATTTGGGCTGGTTCCATATTTTTGCAATTGCATATTGTGCTCCTATAAACATGCATGTGCAAGCATCTTTTTTGTAATGACTTCTTTTCCTCTGGGTAAGTGGTGGGGTTGCTGGATCAAATGGCTGATCTACTTTTAGTTCTTTAAGGAATTTCCACACTGTTTTCCATAGTGGTTGTACTACTTTACTTCCCACTAGTAGTGTAAAAGTGTTTCCTTTTCACTGCATCTCCATCAACATCTATTATTCTTTGATTATGGCTATTCTTGCAGGAGTAAGTTGGTATCATATTGTGGTTTTGATTTGCATTTCCCTGATAATCAGTGATGTTGAGCATTTTTTCATATACTTGTTGATCATTTGTATGACTTCTTTTGAGAATTGTCTGTTCATGTCTTTAGCCCACTTTTTGATGGGATTTTTTTTTCTTGATGATTTGAGTTCTCTATAGATTCTGAATATTAGTCCTTTGTCAGATGTATAGATTGTGAAGATTTTCTCCCACTCTGTGGGCTATCTGTTAACTCTGCTCCTTATTTCTTTTGCAGAGCAGAAACTTTTTCATTTAATTAAGTTCCATATATTTATTTTTGTTTTTGTTGTATTTGCTTTTGGGTTCTTGGTCATGAAGGCCTTGACTAAGCCAATGTCTAGAAGGGTTTTTCTGATGTTATCTTCTAGAATCTTTTTGGTTTCACGGTCTTATATTTAAGTTTTGATCCATCTTGAGTTGATTTTTATATAGGGTGAAAGATGAGGATCTACTTTCATTCTTCTATATATGGCTTGCCAATTATCCCAGCATCATCTGTTGAATAGGGACTCTTTTCCCCCTTTATGTTTCTGTTTGCTTGGTCAAAAATTAGTCAGCTGTAAGCATTTGGTTTTATTTCTGGGTTTCGTTCCCTTGGTCTATGTGCCTATTTTTATACCAGTACCATGCTGTTTTGGTCACCATGGTCTTATAGTTTAGTTTGAAGTTGGTCAGTGTGATGCCTCCAGATTTGTGGGGTTTGTTGTTGTTGTTGTTGTTTGTTTATTTTGCTTAGTCTTGCTTTGGTTATGCAGACTCTTTTTTGGTTCCATATGAATTTTAGGATTGTTTTTTCTAGTTGTGTAAATAATGATGATAGTATTTTGGTAAGAATTGCTAGACTGCTTTTGGCAGAATGATCATTTTCACAATGTTGATTCTATCCATCCATGAGCATGGGATGTGTTTCCATTTGTTTGTGTTGTCTATGATTTCTTTCAGCAGTGTTGTGTAGTTTTCTTTGTAGAAGACATTCATGTTCATGGTTAGGTATATTCCTAAGTATTTTGCTTTTTTGCAGCTACTGTGAAAAGGGTTGAATTATTGATTTGATTCTCATCTTGGTCACTGTTGGTATATAACAGAACTACTGATTTGTATATGTTAATTCTGTATACTGAAACTTTGATGAACTCATCTACAAGATTTAGGAGCTATTTGGATGAGTCTTGAAGGTTTTCTATGTACATGATAACATCTTCAGCAAACAGCAACAGTTTGACTTTCTCTTTACTGATTTGGATGCATGCCCTTTATAGTTCTTTCTCCAGTTGCTTTGGCTAGGACTTCCAATACTCCATTGAATAGAAGTGGTGAAAGTGGGCATCCTTGTCTTGTTCCAGTTCTCAGGGGGAATGCTTTCAACTCTTCCCTATACAGTATAATGTTGGCTGTGAGTTTGTCATAGATAGCTTTGCTTACCTTAAGGTGTGTGCCTTATATGCTGATTTTGCTGAGGATTTTAATCATAAGAGGATGCTGGATTTTGTCAAATGCTTTTTCTGCATATATTGAGATGATGTGATATTTGTTTTTAATTCTGTTTATGTGCTGTATCACACTTATTAACTTACATATGTTAAACCATCCTGCATCCCTGATATGAAACCTACCTGATCCTGGTGGATTATCTTTTTATTATGCTGTTGGGTTTGGTTTGCTAGCATTTTGTTGAGTATTTTTGCATCTGTGTTCATCAGTGGTATTGGCCTGTATTTTTCTTTTTCTGTTATGTTCTTTTCTAGTTTGGCATTAGGATGATACTGGCTTCATAGGATGATTTAGGGAGGATTCCCTTTTTGTCTTTCTTTTGGAATAGTGTCAACAGGATTGGTACCAGTTCTTCTTTGAATATCTGATAGAATTCAACTGTGATTCCATCTAGTCCTGGACTTTTTTTGTTGGCAATATTTTAATGACCCTTTTAATCTCATTGCTTGTCATTTCTCTGTTCAGAGATTCTGTATCTTCCTGGTTAAATCTAGGAGGGTTGTATATTCCCAGAAATTTATCCATCTCCTCTAGGTTTTCTAGTTTATGTTCATAAAGGTGTTTATAGTAGCCTTGAATAATTTTTTGTGTTTCTGTGATATCAGTTGTAATATCTCCTGTTTTATTTCTAACTGAGCTTATTTGAATTTTCTCTCTTCCTTTCTTGGTTAATCTTGCAAATGGTCTATTAATTTTATTTATCTTTTTAAAGAACCAAGTTTTGTTTCATTTATCTTTTTGTATTGGTTTTTTGTTTCAATTTCATTTAGTTCTACTCTGATCTTTGGTATTTCTTTTCTTCCGCTGGGTTTGGGTTTGGACTGCTCTTGTTTCTCCAGTTCTGTGAGGTATGACCTTAGATTGTCTGTCTGTGCTCTTTCAGACTTTTTGATGTAGGCATTTCATGCTATGAACTTTCCTCTTAGCACTGTTTTTGCTGTATCCCACAGGTTTTGATAGGTTTTGTCACTATTGTTCAAAGAATTTTTAACTTTCCGTCTGGATTGTATTGTTGACCCAGTGAGCATTCAGGAGCAGGTTCTTTAATTTCTATGTATTTGCATGGTTTTGAGGGTTCCTTTTAGAGTTGATTTTTAGTTTTAGTCCACTGTGGTCTGAGCGAGTACTCAATATAATTTTGATTTTCTTAAATTTACTGTGACTTGTTTTGTGGCCTATCTTATGGTCTATCTTGGAGAATGCTCCATGTGCTGATAAATAGAATGTATATTCTGCAGTTGCTGGGTAGAATGTTTTGTAAACATCTGTTAAATCTGTTTGTCGTAGGTTATAGACCTAAATCCATTGTTTAAGTCCATTGTTTCTTTGTTGACTTTCTGTCTTGATGACCTGTCTAGTGTTGTCAGTGAAGCATTAAAGTCCCCCACTGTTATTGTGTTGCTGTCTATCTCATTTCTTAGGTCGAGTAGTTATTGTTTTATAAATTTGGGAGCTCCAGTGTTAGGGCATATATATTTAGAATTGTGATATTTTCCTGTTGGACATGTTCTTTTATCATTATATAATGTCTCTCTGTCTTTTTAAACTGCTGTTGCTTTAAAGTTTGTTTTGTCTAACATAAGGATTGCTATTCCTGCTCACTTTTGTTTGTCTGGAAGACTGTATCTTTATTTATGAAGCTTAGTTTTGATGGATACAAAACTTAGCTGATAATTGTTTTCTTTTGGAGGATTAAAATAGAACCCCAATCCCTTCTAGCTTGTAGGGCTGAGAAATCTGCTATTAATCTGATATATTTTACTTTATAAGTTACCTGATGCTTTTGCCTTTCAGCTCTTAAGATTCTTTTCTTCATCTTGACTTTAGATAACCTGATGACTATGTGCCTAGGCAATGATCTTTTTGCAATAAATTTCCCAGATGTTCTTTGGCTTTGTGTATTTGAATATCTAGATCTCTAGCAGGGCTGGGGAAGTGTTTCTCAATGGTTCCCTCAAATATGTTTTCCAAATTTTTAGATTTCTCTTCTTCTTTGGGAACACCAATTATTCTTAGGTTTGGACATTTAACATAGTCCCCAACTTCTTGGAGGCTTTGTGCATTTAAAAAAATTTTTTTTCCTTTGTCTTTGATGGGTTGGGTTAATTCAAAAGCCCTGTCTTGGAGCTCTGAAATTCATTATTCTACTTGTTCAGTCCTATTGCCAAGACTTTCTAGTGCATTTTTTTTTTCTGTCCTTTCCAGAAGGTTGTGATTCTTTTTTTGTTTATGCTCCCTATTTCACTGAATATTTTTTCTTTCATATCTTGTATGTATCATGTTTTGATTTCTTTAAGTTGGACTTCACCTTTCTGTGGTACCTCCTTGATTAGATTAATACTTGACCTTCTGAATTATTCTTCTGACAAATCAGAGATTTTGTCTTGGTTTGGATACATTGCTGGTGAGCTGGTATGATCTTTTGGAGGTGTTAAAGAAGTTTGTTTTGTCATATTATCAGAATTGTTTTTCTGGTTCCTTCTCATTTGGGTAGACTATATCGGAAGGAAGATTTGGGATTCATGGACAGCTGTTCAGATTCTTTTGTCCCATGGAGTGCTACCTTGTTGTTCTCCCCCTTCTCCTAGGAATGGGGCTTCCTGAGAGTTGAACTATAGTGATTGTTTTTGCTCTTCTGGGTCTAGCCACCTAGTGGAGCTACTGGGCTCCAGGCTGGTACTGGGGAGTGTTTGCAAAGAGCCCTGTGATATGATCCATCTTCAGGTCTTCTAGTTGTGGATACCAGCACCTGCTCTGGTGGAGGTAGCAGGGGAATGAAATGGACTCTGTGTGAGTCCTTGATTGTGTTTTTATTTAGTGCACTGGCTTTTTGTTGTTCAACCTCCAGCCAGGAGGTGGCACTTTCAAGAGTGCATCAACTGCAGTTCCATAGGGAAGATGCAAACTTGCCCTAGGAACACCTTGTTAAGTAATCAGGTTTCTCAGGTGGTGGGCAGGGCCTTAGAGCTCCCGAGAGATTGTGACCTTTGTTTTTGCCTACCAGGGTTGGTAAAGAAAGACCACCAGGTGGGGGAAAAGATAGGCATCTCTAAGCTTAGCCTCTCCTTGGGCAGGGCTTCCTGTGGCTACTGTGGGGGATGGGGGTGTGGTTCCCAGTCCAGTGGAATTATATTCCCAGGAGGATTATGGCTGCCTCTGCTGAGTCATACAGGTCAACAGGGAAGTGAGGGAAAGCCAGTTGTCACAGGCCTCACCCTGCTTCCATGCAGCCTGTAGTCCTAAAGGCTAGCCTCATTTCCTCCATGCTCCTCCAACAACACTGAGTCTATTTGCAGGCAGCTGGTGACCAGGGCTGAGAACTTGTACCAGACCATGAGTCTCCCTTTTGAGAAAGCAAGCAGATTCACAGTTTTTGGCATCTCAGGGAGCCTGCAGCAGTGATCCAGTTCCTTCAAAGCATCTGTGGATTCTCTCAGCTTTCCTGGTATGTTCTTGCAGTAGTTTTTGGAGCAAACATTCATAGTGTGAGTCTTCACATGCTGCTCTGTCTGTCCAAGCAGCAGCTGCAAGCTGGTCCTGCTTCCTAGCATATCTATGATTCTTTAGCAACTGAAAGTCTAAAGCCATCATTTGTCTCCTCTTGCCACGATGACTAAATATAAATATGTATTTCACATGTCTCCTAACTGGCAAAAAATGCCCCTCAATGGAACTTTAGTTTCCATTACATGTGAAAGAAGGAGCAAGTCACTGCTATAAGGTGTCACTCGGCCTCTTGGGCCCTGGTTCTAGAAGCTCTGGATAGTGACTGCCTGTCATTGGAGTGCTCAAAATCTCTTTGTGCTTGAAGTTCTCAGAGAGAACATATATCTGGGCTAGTTCTGAGCTGCTCTTCCTGAGGACACCCTTCAGTCACCTCTTCAGGGAAGAGCCTGTCTCTCCCAACTGTCCATATAGAGACTCCCCTCAGACTGACTTATAATTCTCTCACGCTTCTCAATTTTAGCTCCTACTAGTGGCATTTTGTGTGGCATATTTTATGTTTCCACATAAAATAGAATTAAAGCAGACTTAAAAGAATTAATAACCATCTAATGACTTTCTGTCACACCCATAAAATCCTAGTGTAATTTAAAAATATATATAGTTTTTGAATTCATATGTTAAAATGTTTAAATAATGTTTTCTTGGTGTAAAGGAACAACAATGGGGTACTCTAAAGAGGCTCCAAAGTGAATTGTGTACACTACCTATTCCATATTTGGAGTTAGATTACCTCAGCATAGCTCTCCACATTTGGTGGAAATCTGTCAGCTGTTTTTGTGTGATATGCTAATAATAATAGGCATGTGTCTTAGCCTGTTACCTATGACAAAATACCTAAAACTGGATAATTAAGAAAGAAAAGGAATTCATTTATTACAGTTATGGAGGCTGAGAAATTCAAGGTAGAGAGGCTGCATCTGGTAAGCACTTTATTGTTGGTAGGTACTCTGCAGAGTTCTGAAGTAGGACAGAGCATCACATGGTGAGAGGCTGAGCTTGCTAGCTTGGATCTCTCTTCCTCTTATTTTTTTCTAATTAAGAAATTTATTAATACATAATATGTATACATACTTAGGAGGTACATGTGATATTTTGTTACATGCATAGAATGTGTAATGAGTAAAACACCAAAAGCAATGGCAACAAAAGCCAAAATAGACAAATGGGATCTAATTAAACCCCAGAGCTTCTGTACAGCAAAAGAAACTATCATTAGAGTAAACCGGCAACCAACAGAATGGGAAAAAATTTTTGCAATCTACCTATCTGACAAAGGGCTAATATCCAGAATCTACAAAGAACTTAAATTTACAAGAAAAAACAACCCCATCAAAAAGTGGACAAAGGATATGAACAGACATTTCTCAAAAGAAGACACTTATGCAGCCAACAAACATATGAAAAAAAGCTCATTATCACTGGTCATTAGAGAAATGCAAATCAAAACCGCATTGAGATACCACCTCACACCAGTCAGAATGACTGTCATTAAAAAATCAGGAGACAACAGATACTGGAGAGGATGTGGAGAAAAAAGAACAATTTTACACCATTGGTGGGATTCTAAATTAATTCAGCCATTGTGGAAGACAGTGTGGCAATTCCTCAAGGATCTAGAAGTAGAAATACCATTGGATCCAGCAATCCCATTACTGGGTATATACTCAAAGGATTATATATCATTCTATTATAAAGACACATGCACACGTATGTTTATTGCGACACTGTTTACAATAGCAAACACTTGGAACCAACCCAAATGTCCATCAATGATAGACTGGATCAAGAAAATGTGGCACATATACACCATGGAATACTATGCAGCAGTAAAACAGGATGAGTTCATGACCTTTGCAGGGACATGAATGAAACTGGAAACCATCATTCACAGCAAACTGACACAAGAACAGAAAATCAAACACTTGCATGTTCTCACTCATAAGCGGGTGTTGAACAATGAGAACTCACGGACGCAAGGAGGGGAACATCATACACTGGGGCCTGGGGGTTGGGGGCTAGAAAAGGAATAGCAGGGTTGGGGGGATTGGGAAGGAATAGCATTAGGAGAAATACCTAATGTAGATGATGGGGCGATGGATGTAGCAAACCACCACCATAGCATGTTTATATCTGTGTAAAAAACTGCACGATCTGCACATGTATCCCAGAATTTAAAGTTAAATAAATAAATAATCCATTCATTCATTGATGGACACTTAGGTTAATTCCGTATCTTGGCTATTGTGAATTGTGCTGCAATGAACATGGGGATTCAGGTATCTTTTTGATATACCAATTTCTATTCTTTTGGATAAACACCAAGGAGTGGGATTGGTGGATCATATGGTAGTTCTAATTTTAATTTTTTGAGAAATCTCCATACTGTATTCTGTAGTGGCTGTACTAATTTACATTCCTAGCAACAGTATATGAGCTCCCTTTACCCTGTATCCTTGCCGGCTCTGTTACTTTTTGCCTTTTTTATAATAGTCATTTTAACAGGGGTAAGATGATATCGTATTATGGTTTTGATTTGCATTTCCCTGATGATTAGCAATGCTGAGCATTTTTTTCATGTACCTGTTGGCCATTTCTATGTTTTCTTTGGAGAAATGTCTGTGTATGTTCTTTGCCCACTTTTTAAAGAGGTTGTTGGGGTTTTTTTGCTGTTGTTTGAGCTCTTTTTATATTTTAAATATTAGTCCCTTGTTAGATGAACAGTTGACAAATATTTTCTCCCATTCAACAGGTTGTCTCTTCACTCTGTTGATTGTTTCCTTTGCTGTGCAGAAGCTTTTTAGTTTAATATGCCCCTATTTGTCTATTTTTATTTTTGTTGCCCATGCTTTTGAGGTCTTAGCCATTGTAGAGTCCGTTCTCATGCTACTATGAAGAAATACCCAAGAGTGGGTAATTGATAAAGGAAAGAGATTTAATTGACTCACAATTCTGTATGGCTAGGAGGCCTCAGGATACTTACAATACAGCAGAAGGCACTGTTTCACAGGAGAGAGAATGAGTGTTGAGTGAAGGCAGAAGCCCCTATGAAACCATCAGCTCTCGAGAGAACTCACTCACTATGACATGAACAGCATGGAGGTAACCTCATGATCTAATTACCTCCCACCAGGTCCCTCCCATGACATGTGGGGATTAGGAGAACTATAATTCAAGATGAGATTTGGGTGGGGACACAGCCAAACCATATCAGACCTAAATTCTTTACCAATGTCCTGAAGTGTTTCTCCTATACTTTTTTCTAGTAGATTTATAGTTTCAGGTCTTGCATTTAAATCTTTAATCTACCTTGAGTTGATTTTTTTTCTCTTCTAATAAACCCACCAGTCCCACTTCCATGATAACTCAATAATTCATAAACCCATAAATGCATTAATTCACTTATGAGGGCAGAGCCATTATGACCCAATCACTATTTATTTATTTATTTATGCCAGGCTGGAGTGAAGTGGCGCAATCTTGGCTCGCTGCAACCCCCGCCTCCTGGGTTCAAGCAGTTCTTCCTTCTCAGCCTCCCGAGTAGCTGGGACCACAGGCACGTGCCACCATGGCTGGCTATTTTTTTGTATTTTTAGTAGAGACAGGGTTTCACCATGTTGGCCAGGATAGTCTCGATCTCTTAACCTTGTGATCGGCCTGCCTCGGCCTCCCAAAGCCAATCACCTTTTAAAGGCCCCATCTCAGCTGGACGTGGTGGTTCACACCTGTAATCCCAGCACTTCTGGAGGGTGAGGTGGGTGGATAACAAGGTCAGGAGTTCAAGACCAGCCTGGACAAAATAGTGAAACCCTGTCTCTACTAAAAATACAAAAATAAGCTGGGTGCAGTGGGAGTCGCCTGTAATCCCAGCTACTCGGGAGGCTGAGACAGAAGAATTGCCTGAACCCAGGCAGCAGAGGTTGCAGTGAGCAGAGATCACACCACTGCACTCCAGCCTGGGTGATAGAGTGAGACTCCATCTCAAAAAAAAAAAAAATAAAATAAAAAATAAACACTCCACTTCTCAATACTATCATATTGGGGATTCAATTTTAACAACTTTTGGAGGTGACAATAGTCAAACCATAGCAGCATACAGATAGGAAATAATTTTATTTACATATAGACGAGAAATAATAACTAAGGAAAATACTAGGTAGTGCTCAGTGAACTAGAGGAAGGTAGGGCAAACTATAGTATTCTATATTTTGTTAGACCTTAAAAGAGTCAGAAGAAGTTGTAAAAATAAGTAGGTAAGCCTCTGTCCTGCTGCCTGGTGGGGCATAGGTTTTATTAGTGATGGGTAACATTTATGAGTGCTTTCTGATGTCAGCACTGGCCTAAGAATTTCACTGTGTTTTCTTCCTTGTTTTAAATATAGGTACTAAGGATTGAAAAGGATAAGAATTTGCCGCAGTAGATGGCACAGCTAAACGGTCCCAGCACTAGGGTTTGAACCACAGGAGTCTACATTGCAATTCTGACCACTACCTGGAATTAGGTCAGATTTCACAAGCATGGTCCCCTACAAAGCTAATCTCACTCCAGATATCAGCTGCAAGTTTAAGAAGGTCACAGGCCACTCATACCTTTGATGAACTGGCTATGAGTTTGAGTGTGTTCATGACCTCCTCAGCTGTGGCAATTCACTAGAACAACTCACAGAACTTAGGAAAGCACTATACTTACTATTACAGTTTTTATTTTAAGTGATGTAAATCAGGACCAGACAAAAGAAGAGAAGCACAGGGCAAAGAAGAGTCCCAAACATGATTATCTTTGGAACACATGACACTCCCAGCACAATTAACAAAGAATCTCCAGTGAGCTTCAGTATTCACAGTTTTTACTGAGATTTTATTACGTATGTGTGGTTGGTTGAATCATTGGCCATGTGATTGAATTCAATCTCGAGCCCCCAAGTCCTTCTCTGATGCCATATGGTTAAAAGCCCCAACCCTCTAGGCACATTGCTGGTCTTTCCAGCAGGGCAGGTCCCCATCTATAAACTATCTAGGGACTTAGCTGAGTCATGTCATTAGCATAAACTCAGATGTGATCCAAGTGTCCGCTTGGAATAACAAAGACACTCCTACTACTTGGGAAATTCCAAGAGTTTAGAGGCTCCCTCCCAGGAGCCAAGAACAAAGGCCAAATTCTTTATTATACAACCCAGTCACTCTGGTGGTAAGGGACCATGAGGCTCATCAAAGGACTTCAGAGCACTCTCAGCCTCCTTCTCTCCTGAGGACTGACATTAAACACTAAGCTCTACAGTAAGGCTCTTGATGAAACATAGACTTCTGTTTCTGAGGTCTTGCCTGTGCTCCAGCTGGGTGGGTTAGTAGAAGGTCTACCCTCTGAGAATTGGAGACTAAATACTCAGGGTCCTCAGAAGTTTCCTAACAAGAGGGTGAAGATTTGCTCTGCAAAGACAGGAAGCCACTTATTTAGACAGCAAACACCTCCATGCATTGAAATGACTAAGAAGCCAAAGGAACCTTTCCTAGAGGCGGAGGACAGCATCTTGTTAAGTGTACTAGACGTTGTATCTATAAATCAGCTGCTGTTTAAAGCAGTTAGCAGTCATTTACCACCATGTGCAATGAGCATATGCTGGGCTGACACCTGCTGTCAGCCACTGGGAGCTTCAGACGGGCTCCTGGTTCACCATTTCACAGACAGAAACATTGATAAAGGCGTATGGGTCCCAGATGGCCTGGGACAGAGAAATGCCTGCTCCGACCTTATGTTTCCGGTAGTCCACCAATCCATACACAACGGGCCAGGAGACTCAGAGCTTCTAGGATACAGAACTCTGGGTGCTTGGACTACTCATTAAATTCACCAGTCCCTTGGTCTCCCAGAAGAGGGGAAGCAGACACAGCGGGAGAGGCCCCATGGAAATACAGAGTGGCCAGGCTGTGCTGAAGGGAGATGAGCATCAGAAACTGCTGGGGTAGGTCTGAGAGCTGAGAAACCAGAGAAAACTGCTTCCAGAACCTTAACTAATCATTCCTTCTTCCCAGCATGACTTACACCCTCTCACCTGCAGGCCTTAACCTGACAGACCGGGATGCAGGCAGTCTCTCACTATACTGATAGGGAGTGGCTAGCAAGGAGCTCAATGTGTGTTGCCTGGGTTTAAGGAAAAAAAATTCTTTCTGATTGCTAAAAATAATATATAAGCATTAGAGAGAAAATGAAAAGATGCGCAGAGCAGGGCAAAATCCCCAAATACTGTTTATTCTATAACCCAAAGATAACCACTTGATAAATTTGATATCTCTCCATCTGAAACCAATATTAACCTAATCCCAAGTACCATATACACACTCACATGCACATGTGCACACACAGAGACTCACTCACATGTGTCTCTCACTCTGTGGTTACTCCTTGTCTAAACTTACGAACTGAATACATTCAGACATAGAGACACACTTATAAGTAGTATTTGAATAACTACATTTTCATTCCTCAAAAAATTTTTAAAACAATTCTTGGGTAGTTGCGACCTTGTGTAGATCCCTTAACTGGTCTGACTTTCAGTTTACTCATCTGTGAATAGGTATAATGACTCCTGCCTCACAGAACTGGCTGTTAAAAGGTCTCAAAGAAACAAAAGCCCTGAGGCACTGGCATTGTGCATTTGGTGCAACTGGGGCCCAGGAACCATTAGTTCCCCCTCTCTGACTCTATCCTCTCTGGCTCCATTAGGTCATCCCAGCTCCATCTTGACTCACCTGTCTGCAAGTATCTGCTCATGATCCTGAAGCATATAGATGGAGAATTCTTGGGCAAACTCAGAGGAGAGAGGACTGTGTGTGGCTGCTGGGAGAGGGGCTCTTGGAAGCCATTTGCCATGGATGCAGAGGGCACAATGGGAGGGAAGGAGAAAGGCATTTCCCAACCATTCAAATCCATATATCTCTAGCTCTAACTGAGAGGCTCAATGGAGCCATTGGTGTGGATCAAATGAATGAGCTGGTGGTTGAGTTGGTTGGTCATGACGTTTGTAAGCATAGTACTGACAGGCTACTTGAATTTTGACTCCTTGCAAGTTAACTATTGGGATGGTTTTTGTGAAGCAGTTTCACTGGGCACAGGCTAGCAACTTGTCTGTGTCCAGTGAGACAGAACACTTATACACAAGTTATATGAAATGGGCTTATAATTTGCAGACAGGCAGCAAGAGACCACAGATGCCTAGGATGTATTTTGAGCCAGTCTCCCCAGGCTCAGGAAAGCTGCCTGGGGCTGCTAGTCTCATCTGCTCATGCCCCATTTGTACCACAGCTGAGGGACCCCAGAAAGCAGCCTGCCCTCAGTTTTATACTTTGGGGCTATTGGAATCACTGGCATAATGTGTTGAAGGACATATTATTTTTCGGGGTTGGGAGGAGGAGGGAACAGAACCCAGACTGTTCCAGCCAGTTCCTCCTGATTCAAGGATGTTGCAATCTTAGCAGTTTCCAAGTATTTTTGAGAACTGCAATTGAGAAAGGGGGAGAACTGCATTGGTCTAAGGCCACCCAAAGAATAGTTTTGCAATTTTGACTGCTGTATGGAGTTCAGCTCTTTTTGTTCATGGTTTGGTTTTGTTTACTTTATCGCCATAATATATCTGATAAAATGGATAAGCAACATTGATGTTGTAATATATGAAATGAATGAGGAGCATAAACGTGATGACAATTCTTCAAACATGCCTCAAGATGATATTTACCTGATTGTATGTTGCATTTATTTGCTTATCACCTATACATAGTACATAAGGGTAGCTCCTGAACTCCCGAAGGCAGTATTAAAAAGAGAAAATAGAATGATGATGAAAACCAATCTGATTTTTCATTTATTCAGATTAAAGGGTTTCTTTATCAAAAATGTATTATTTGCACACATACAAAAAAGCCTAAAGCATAAACCTCTTCTATCTCATCTAAAAGGAAAACATACAAAATATAAAAATTAATGAGTTTCCTTTTAAAGTGAACCTTGCAAGAATTCCCAGTATCCCATCATGAAGCAAGGTTTGCCTGTTTCTGATGCACCAGCATATATGGTTAAACTTCAATCTGCATTTTAATATAGATTCAGTCTCCAAACCTGACATTTTATAACACTTTGGAATTTATTGCCAACAAATCATGTCTTTTTAACATAATTAATCTAAAGTAAATTAAACTGTGTGCTTCATTTGGCAAATGGAAATAAGTAAAAATTTGACTGCATATTATGAATATTATTAAATACAATTAAAATTAAAATTTAGAATACATTCTTCAGTACTACACTGATCTGAATGAAATGTTTTAAGCTTGAAGTCAGTTCTGTATAATATTCTAAACAAAAGTGACGAAATGGGTTTTGAAATTCCAAAGGCAGTTGGTAAGACTATATGTTAGTGTGAGTAGGGTTAACGAGTCAAAAAATATACTACTGAGAGAGAACTCTGACTCAGTCAACAAGCTTGTGCTGTGGCTAATCAGAGAAGTGTTACATTTGCTGAGAAAGGTGCTTATTTGTTTCTAAAGTAGCTATGTTAGGGTGCAGAACCAATTTGCTGTCTTGGTAAATAACAGCAAACACTGACTTAGTGTGTACTGTGTGCCGGGCATTATTGATTAAGCATTTATTGGTGTTAGCTATTTAATCCTGCCAATCACTGTGTGAGGCAGGCATTGTTACTAATGTCATCCCCATTTTACAGATGAGAAAACTGAGAGCCAAAGTCCAAGCAAAGTGGTAACTCAACCAGGCTGTCTGGCTCCAGACTATACATTGAACCACTGTGCTATGTGCTTATCACAAAATGCACAAACTATGGTTGACTTCTCATAATACATGGATTTGTTGTTTTTCCTCACCCTCACTCCCAGTCTCCCCAGTCCCCAAATAACTTGTCATTGTCAGGTGAAAGAAGCTGATCCTGTGTGCACCTGGGGATTCCCTTTTTCCTCTTCCAAGGCTTTTAGGCTGTAAATTGGCTCTCTGTCAGTCTAGGGCTAATAGCACAACTCAGGGTAATTAGGTGTGTCTTTATTCTTGCCTCTATGGTGCTGTGCATGTAAACTGGGTAGGAAATGCTAAACTGTAAATAAACCTACAGCATACGGATTATTAGGGAAGTAGTGAAACATTTGCTGGAAGAATAGGTCTAGATAACCAGAGTCAGATCAGTGCACTTCCCCAGGCAGGTTGTGGGGAAGGTTTAAGGGATTCTGAAAGAGATACTTATGGAGAAATGAGAGCACCCGAAAGGATAATGCGGGGCACAGCCCCCTTCTCCCTGGCACCCTAACGGCCTCTAAACACTCGAAGTCCTCTTCACAAGGGTGTGTTTTGGTTATGCTTGGTGGTTACGGTTTGTCCTTGTGGAACTACCTCAGGCAGATTCAGTGTTGGAGATTCCAGTTTCAGAATCAGGTTGGAATCCCCCATCTACTCTTTATCGGCTTTGTGACCTCAGGCAAGTTACACCGTCTCCCCGAGCCTTTGTGATCTCATCTGCACTATGGAGTTAACAATAGTTTTCACCTCATAGGGTTGTTGTGAAGATTGAATGAGTATAACGTCCATCCTAGTGCCTGGCTCAAAGTAATTACACAGAGCACAGTCATACATTTATGCATACTGCATTTAGAAGCTTGCTGTCATTCCCAATACATAGATTCTTTTATAGTACACACACATATTAGTGTATATTTCAAGGATTTCTTATTTTTTATGCCTCTGGATGGATGGGAAACTTAGATTCGCCAATTAGTATTTTCATTCTTTATAGCTGCATGACAACTACCCTAAAACAGTAGCTTAAAGCAACCATTATTTTGTTATCTTTCATGATTCTGTGGGTTGACTGGGCTCAGCTGGACATTCTTCTGCTCCCATATGGAGTTAGCTTGAGCTGCAATCACCCGGGGATTCATTTGGGCTCCTGGGCTGGTTCTGTTCGAGATGGCTTAGTCACACAGCTGCACTATATATGGTCTCCATGTGACGTGTGGTTGGGTTCCAGGAAGATGTGTCCCAGGGGTGACCATTCCAAAAGTCCCAGGCAGAAGTTGCAAGACTTCTTAGGACCTAACCCTGGAAGTAGGACAGCAACATTTCCACAGCATTGCTCGAGGAAACTACTAAATCCAGTGCAGAATCAAGTCTGTGTATTACACCTCTAGATATCAGGAGCAGCAGGTGTGTACAGGGAAGGAATTAATGGCAGCAGCTTGGGAAGTCTGTCTACTATGTATACTACACTGAGGTGTGCAAAAAATGCGCATATGTTGTTTTGCTATTTTCCCTTCCTCTCTTCTCCCTGGGTAGTTGGGAAACTAAGTCTTGTCAATTAGCATCATTGTCTCTTCCAGCTTAAGAGTACCTTTCAGCTTGAATATTCAAACTAATTTTTTTTTTAGATGGGATCTCACTCTGTCGCCTGGATGGGAGTACAGTGGTACATTCATGGCTCACTATAGCCTTGACATCCCAAGGGTTAAGGTGATCCTCCTACCACAGCCTCCTGAGTAGCTGGGACTATAGCTGTGCACCACCATGCCCAGCTAGTATTTTTTATATTTTGTAGGGGTAGGGTTTTGCCATGTTGTCCAGGCTGGTGAATATTCAATTTAATCTAAGTTAAATTATCTAATAGAGCTGGTTTGAATGGCTTCTTTTGATAACTTGCAGTACATCTTCCCTCTTTTCTTCCCAAAATGGCCTCTGGAGATGCCTTGATATCCTGTGGCAGCAGGGAGATGGGTGATACAGGGATGGGGGCTGGCCTGCTCTCCCAGGTTTCCAGCGAAGAAAGGCTGGGCCAGATCTGTAAGTGCTGACAGAGGAGTGGTCCATCTGGTCTTAGGGGATGCAGTGGGATCCAATTCTGGAATCCCTAGTCCAGTCCATTTGGTTTTGATCTTGACATCTCCACCTACACAGATCTTTGTCCTGTCTCTTCATGTCCCCCTACTGTGGCATGTCAGAGCTCCTGGGTCTGTGTTCTGCCTGCCCTTCTCACTACCTGCCACTGTCCACCCTCACCATTGCTCCCACACCAAGTTGGACCCCTTGGCTGGAATTCTCCAAGGATATCTGAAGCAAGGGATGGTCTGGAGGGTCACAGACTCCCCTGTGTTGAGCTGAATTTGTCTACATCTTTACCACCCCACCTCTCCTTGAGATGTGGCTCCAAGATCTTTGGTACCTGCCTGATATCTTCTCTCCAGCTCTGCCCCCCTCTGCCACTCATAGTCCCCAGCCCATTGGAACAGGTGTCAGGCTTTGCAGGCTTCTTGTAGGATGTACCTCTGCCCTGCAACAGCTCTGCTCAGAGCCTAGCAGGCACAGGTGCAACCTCTCTACAATGTGGAAGAGACAACAATTGCATCCTCCTGACTTGGCCCTAGATACGTTAAGTAAATGCCAAATAAATTTAGAAAACTATTTCTTGGCAGTGTCTAGCAGTCAAGGTTCAGGTCTCTTAAAAAGCTTTTTAAAAATCCTATTTTGGTAACAACTTGAACAATTCTTTCTCTCTTTCTGAGTTCTTGTTTTAACAATCTTAATGCTCTAGCCTTATTACCAAGAGGCTCTGCCTCTGGCTGACGTGGAAGACAATTCTTTCAAGGAAATGCACAGTGAAAAGCACAGTAATACATTTACAACAAAACAAAACAAGCCTCAAATTCCTAACTAATAGTTACAATTGTGATGACCATTGTCCCTACCCAGATCATTCACTTATTGATGGCGGGGGCCAGTTTTGATTACTTTGATATTAACCTGCCATGTGACTTTGGCAAGTCACCAGCAGGAGGTCGTGTTCTGCCAAGGTTTCCATCACATCTCTAAGGCCCCTTCCAGCCTAAGGCTCTTTCTAGTGACAACCTGTGGACAGCGAGTAAGCAAAAAAGTTGCTGACTAGCTGACACTTAGCAGATCCCTTACTTACTTATTGGCTGACTATCCAACCAGAATGTAGGCTTCTAAGGGCTGGGACTTCGTCTTGTTCACTGCTGTATCCCCGCCCCAGCTAAAACAGGACCTGGACCATAGTATGCATTCAATAAATAAATATTTGTTAGATATTGGGTGACTGCTGACTCTCTCCCACTGGTCCTCCCCAGATACCTGTCCCACATATGACATTTGTTGGGTATCAGAATGCAATATCCTCAAATATGGTACCTTGGTATACTGAATATTTTAAGGTGAGGGAGATTGAGAAGATCACAGAAGCAATAAGGTCACTTTGACCTTCTTCCTGCTTTTTCTCTCCTGAAGTGGGTCATAGAGATTAGAATTCCCCTCACCCTTTCTTCCTTAAAGCAACTCATAAAACCTAGAAATGTCACACTCTCACCTTCTCTCTTCTTTCTCCCTGAAGCCTCTCATGCAACAGGTGTCCTGCCTGCTCTATACCCAGAGGGAAGGAATGTCACACAGAGAGGCCAGGAAGAACCGGTGTAAACAGGGCTTGCTAAGCTCCTCCCTGTTTATTATCATTAGGTCATACCTGTTTGTTCTCTAATTATATTCCTGCATGACTGTCCATAAAAATACATAGTTTTTCCTAGGTCTTTGGGTCTTCTTTTCTGAAGCTTCCCACATCAGGTAAAATTTATATGAAGTAAATTTGTATGGTTTTCTCTTGTTAATCCATCTCCTGTTATACAAGTCTCAGCCATCAACCTTACAATGAGTGAGGAAAAGATCTTACTTTTTTTCCTCTATCCTTTGTTTCTACTTTCTGGGTCCTGGCAAGCCCACAAAGGCTGACGTCTGTGTCCACCTCTTGCCCACCAGGCTTTGGGAGAAGGAAAGTTCTCATCGTCCTTGGCCACTGTTTACGGACTTTCACAGTGAGATGTGTACCTCGTCAGAGCTGAGGTGCTGTCTCTGAGGAAGGTGGCACATTCTCTATTTCAGAGCTGCTCGTTAGACAACAGGTCTCTAGGAATGAGGACCAGGCTCTGCTAGACATTGGGAGCAGCAAGATTCCTGGGATGAAATGGAATGGTCCACAACATGGAACATACACTCTAGGCTGGTAGTGTGCCTCAGGAGGTGGCCTTGGGTGTTCAATACAGGACAGGGAAGTATCAAAAATGATAGAGTGTGTCTTGGAGCATGGGGCGCAGATAGATGACATTTCCTATTCTTAATGTCTACCAGCACAAAGCAGGGAACATATAATATCAGTGGGAGCTCACCGGAGGCCAACTAGTTCAGAAGTTCTCTGCATTTTTCAGCCGGTCACACTCTGATAACCTCCAGGCAAGGTGTTCTCCCATCAGTACCTACAGTTACCTCCTAGGTAAAGCCAAGGTACATCATGGGTGACTTGCTCCCTGCTTACAGCTGGAGTCCTCTTCCGTCTTCTGCTGGCCTGTGATGGGCCAACATGACAGAAACTTAACACTCACTGGAGTACCTAGTGCAGCACCCAGCACAGGTGAGCATTTGGGAAATGTTTGTGGAGTGAATGAATGAATGAAAGAAAGAAAGGACAAGAGGGAGGGTGAATGAAAGGGAGGAAGAGAAGGAAGGAAAAAAGAAGGAATGGAGGAAGAAAGATTATTTCATATGGGTGATAGCAGTGCTAATTTAAAAGTCTCTAAATTTGTATAATAGCAAAAGATTAAAAATAACACAGATGTTCATCTGTAAGGTCCTGGCTAATTAACTAACGGTATAATAAGATAAAATGCATCAATTTTTTTTAAGTGGACACTATTCAGGTATTAGGGTATGAAGAAATTTTCAAGATACTAAATGTGAAAAGCAAAGTCACTCTGTGTGTGTGTGTGTGTGTGTGTCTGTGTGTGTGCGTGCACGCGCATTATGCTACTTCTGTGTCAAAAAGAGGAAAATAAGGATATTATATTTATTTACATGGGTCATATACACAAAACAAACTGCGAAAGCGTATACAGGACCATAATAAAAATAGTTACTGTTTTGGGGGAGGTTAGTGGCAGCAAGGAAAGGAAGAAGACGCAGGAGAAAAACTTTCCACTAGCTCTTTAAAATGGTTGTACCTGGAAATGTGTTACTCTTGTAAAAGTTGTGGTTTAAGTCCCTCAGGTCAGGGGAGCATTCTGGTTGAATTTCCTCTTTCTAGTGCCCTGTGAAGCATGTGACTAGAGCTTTCCCTTGATCGTGGCAGAATTGATTTGATAATAGAATCTGATCTTTCTCATTTTAGCCAAATCTAGCTCATCTGAATCATTGCTAGATTTGGAAATTTATAAGAGAGGAAAGAGAGAATGACTCAGCTCAAAGGAAATGCTTAGATGTGGATACAGCCTTTTACTTCTCAGTTAGGGTGAATTAAGTTATTGATCTCCAAATTTATGAACAGTTTTTACCTTTACAAATTACTCAGTTTTATAAGTAAATGTTTTTAACCATTGAAAGAATTGGTAAAATTTAGGAATAGTTACCTCTTGCCAGAATTCTTGCAAGGATAGCCTATCAGAAACAAGCATCTGTTTCAGTGCTTTTTATACCTTTATGTCTCTATCTTTGAACAAGTATCTAATGAACACCTATTATGGGTGAAGCTTAGATAAAGTCAGAAACATATGTGGGTATATTGAAACCACTGACATTTCCATAGGGCTTTTTTTTTCTTTTTGCTATGTTTGGGGGGAATGGTTATCATTGCACTATAAATGTATTGGCATAATAACTGGTGTATATTCTTCACTTTAATAACAATTGGTAATTTCCTGAGTCATAATAATAAGGCTTTAATGTATTAGCTCAATGAAGACTTGGTCAATGTCTTTACTGAGAAAAATATGTCATGACCTAGCACATTATACCATCCATTATAATGTTCTTGGTCAATAATCGTAATTTTTATTATAATTATTAAAAGCTAGGGGTTCCCGTCTTGTGCAGACTGTTGTAAAGACAGATGCATGAGATTGTGTGGGATCAAGGTGTCATCCATAATAGCACATTCAGCTGGATTTATGTCCCTCTCCAATTAGAGGACAATCAAGCTCAAATTAATTTTTAGCTCACAGCTACTAATGAGCAACAGCAAAATCAGCTCACTATAAAAATTGTTATTGAATTTTATTTTCTCCAACTTGATGAATGTCTATGCACTGCAAGTTAATGTGTGTTTGAGGTCTGGTGGTAAGGGACTTTGAGGGTTGTCTTACCCGCCCCTGTTCATGGGCTGTGTGACAATTCGGTTCCCTGGTGCACCAACATTTAATGAGTTGTTAGAGGTCCACAGAGATTGGCTTCCTCTGTTAACTGATCCTTGACGGTTGCCTTTTGAGTGAATTTTGCGGTCTAAACTGCTGATATAAATATCATGCAAACCACATACATAATAAAAGTTTTCTAGTAGCCACATTTTAAAAACTGAAAAAGAAACAGGTGACATTAACTTTAATATATTTTATTTAACTCAATGCAATGCATCCAAACTATTATTTCAATGTGTAAACAATGTAAAAATATTAATGCAATAGTTTACAATCCTTTTGTTTTATCATAAGTCTTCCAAATCCAGCATGTATTTTACATTTATAGTACATCTCCTGTTCTCTAGCCTCCTTTCAAATGAACAATAGCCACATGGGCTGGTGGCTTCCACATGGGACAGGATGGGTCTAGACTGAATTTCTTCATTTATAACAAAGCTTCACTTCCCTCTTTGGAGCTTGTAGGTTGAGGCAAAGTGAGTACAGTCTTTGGTTTCTCGATGATGATAAAGAATTTGCACATCCTATAAGCAGGAGAAGAAGATACTACATTTTCATCTTTACTGTTAGTCTTGCAAGTCATTGTCAAATTTACAGTCTCTGTGAATTGGCTTACGCTCCCTGTCACCATCCACCTCCCACACTAATAAAGGCAGAATAGATCCTCATAAATATCCTCTGTCCTTATTATCAGAGCTTCACCAATTATGGCCTCATAAAAAAAAAAACAAGGTTGTTTATTATTATTATTTGTTGACATAAAAAATGCATATTTTTCTGAAGCCTGACTTCCCATAGTGCTTTTACTTTGATATCAAATAGGGCATGAAGCATATTGTCAAATATATGTTTGGGGAATTAGAAGCCACTGAGTGTTTCATCTCTCTGGCAGTGTTCCTAAGGAAAGTACATACTTAAATCTAGGAGAATATTTTAATTGTTTAATATTATAAATGTTTAATAGGAATTCTGAGGTATAGTGCAGGGACTCTATTTGTCACTGAACTTGATTACTGCAAAGTAGGAGATGTGTAATGAGAATCTGGAACTTGGAGTTTTCATCACTTGGAAACTGTTACATGCTAATGAAACAGGACACCCAGGGCAGGGGGACAGGGGAGGAAGAAAAGCCACTGAGATGACCACTCCAATGGATGCAGCTACAAATTAGGCTTCTTGCCAGTGCATGAGGCCCTCTGAGGACACTCTGATAGGCTTCAGCCTAGCACAGTCTCATCTTTACTATTTCTACCCTCTTTGCTGTCAAAGTAAATAAGTAGCTATCAGATTCCTGACTGGTCATTCTGTTTCCAGCCCTGTTCTCCTCAAATTCTTCCTCCACCCAGCTGTCAGAGAGATATGTCTAAAATGCAAACGGAATCCCAGCACCCACTGCTAAAAATACTTCAACGGCTCCCCATTGCTCTTGGATTAGAGGCCATGCGTTTCTTAACAGTGGCCTACAAGCTGTCCTATGATCTGGCTTCTATGGATTTCCTTCTCTTCCCTTCCTCCCTTCTTTCCTCTTTCTGACTTATAATTTATGTCCATACAGCTCCTAACCACATTCCTGTTATCAATCCTTTCCTGTAATCAATTCTTTCTTCCCTCCTTCTCAGGCTTCTTCCCTGCCAAATTTTAGTTTATTTTCTTTGTAAGACATAAGACAGCCTTTACCTCCTCCAGGAAGCTGTCTCCAAGCCCCGCTTCCCCCACTGCAGACAAGGCAAATGGCTTTGATATTGCTATGATACTTGCATCAAATGTATGCACATCAATCATAATGCCTATTTGGATAACCATCTGCCATCTGCGTGACACCTTGCCTTTTATTTAAAATCCTTCATGCCAAGCTCAGTGCCTGATACGTGGTAGTTGCTCAGTGGATGTCTGTCGGTGGGTTGGCCAGGCCCAAGAGGCAGAGGTTTCTGGGTTTTAGGGACTGCCTTTTCTTTCTGTTGGAAGATGAAGCATCACATCCCATTCAGCTCCTGAGAAGGTCAGCCTGGGCACCCATTTCCCTATAAGAGGGAACTGATGATGAGACTGTCTTCAGCCCAATGCCTGCTGTAGGATCCTCAGAGGTCTGGCTGCCTGCCATGTGTGGTGATGAAAGTGTATTGCTTTGGTTCAGTTAGATGAGGTTTTGGGATCCCACCAGAAATGCAGGGTTTTGAAGGGAGCAGGTAGAGAGAGTATGCCTGAGCAGTCAGGAGTTTAATGTCCATCTCGATGGCGATAGGAGTCATTGAAGCATTTTTGGCAGAGAGTGGGAGAATCAGGTTTACCTGGACCAAGGCTCTTCCCGCCCAGCCTCAACTGCATGTTTTTATATTCCTGTAGTTTCTGATGGGGAAGAAATGCAGAGGAAGCGGTCTGAGACAGGGATCTGTTATGAGTAGAAGAAAATTCAGAGAACAGTGACTTAAAAACAAGATTGTGAGTTATTTTTACCCCATCTAACAAGAGGTTTGGAAATGGGCTGTTCAGTGTTTGCCCCTTTGCCTCCTTGTTTTAGCACATGGGCTTCGTTCTCATGGTCACAGGATGACTTCATCTTTCAAGTGGGAACAAGGGAGAGGAAGGTGAAGGGTCTGGGACAAAAGGACAAGCTGCTGAATCTGTTTCCTGGACAGCCACCCAGTGACCTCTGCTTGTCCCTCAGTCACATGGGCACTGCTAGCTGTAAAAGAGCCTGAGAAATGTTGCCCCAGCAAACTCTAAGTTCTGTGAATAACGAAAGAAAGAATAGATACTGGGCCGGCAACCAGCCTTAACACTCCGACTTTCCAACATCTTCCTGAGAGTTTGAATTTGTTTTTTCCTGGCATTAACACTCTCTGAATTTACCTTGTTTACTTGTCTGTTGGCTTGTAGGGTTCGCCCCTAGAACATATGCTCTGTGAGAGGAGGAGCCAGCCTCTTTTCTCTGGTTCTGTCCTGCCCATTTCGCCTCTCACTCACACCAGGGGTAGGGATTCCCACAGCGCTGGGCTTTCAGATCCGGAATGGAAATCTGTCTCTATTCCCCAGCAGGACATTTGGAAGCATCTCTCAAAGACGCAAGGTATCTCTGGCATTTGGCATACAACTGATTTCACCAGACTGGCTGCCTCTTCTCCATCTCCAAGATCTTGTCCTTTTTTTCCTCCTTATTAAACAATTAGCCAACATGACACTGGATACTGATTAGCAATTTGTATAGCGATAAAAGAAAACTGGCAGAATTCCATTGTTTTGCTCTCCAATTCTTCATTTCCATTTTTAATGTACTGTGTCTTCATTCATTTGATGGGGTTTCCTCTTCTGTGTATGTCCTTAATAGAACAAAGTGTTCTACCCCCACCCCTCAAATAATTGTGAACACTGAAGAGCTGCTTAAATTATTCACTCATTGTATAATTTCAGCTGGGAGTATTTACGGCTTTTCCTCCCCTTCTCTTTGTGCTAAATCAATAGTTGCTATGTAGATGTGACTTAAACTGTAGCATGGGGCTCTTCTACTTCTAGACCCTTCCCTGTGGCCCCACAGGCTGGGGCGGTTTGGAGTCCCGATCTGTCTAAGGCCTCAGCCTTTTGGTCAGCCCCGCATTGTGATGTAAATGATTGGTGCACACATTGCCTTCTTTAGGGGAGATACCCTATCTGGGCTTCTATGTTAGCCTACTTGTGCTTCCAAAATCATAGTTCTTCATCTAGAATGATTACTCACTTATTTGTCTACTGGAGATTCTGGAGAGGAGGAACTTTATCCTATCCATCCCTGCCTCCCTAGAGCCCCCTAGAGAGAATGGTAATAAATGCAGGATTTCATTTAATCATCAATTAATGAATGATTGGGAAGAACTGAACAATAACAAGAACCAACAGCCAAATGTGTTCTCTACGAAAGGCATCATTCTTAGTTGCTTTAAATACGTTAACACATTTAATCTTTACAACTACCCTTTATGAGGAAGGGCTTAGTATCCTGATTTCATGGAGGAGGGAAGTAAGCCGGGAAGAGAGATTGAATAGCTCTTTTAGGGTTACAAGCCCAATATGGGGGACAGCAAAATTGGGCCCATAATTTGGCCCTGGGTTGTATGACCATGGAGGCTACCTGCTTAGCCCCTGCAGAGTGCAGCCTGGTTGTCTGAGTAGAAGCTGCCATGTATTTGTATGACATCTGGGCCAGGAAGTAGAGCTTCCCTCCCTCTCTGACTCAGGAGCCTCCATGTGGGAAAAGCAGCCCAACCCCCTTGACTCCAGCAACCATCTGAGAGTAGACATAAATGCAAATAGCAGGGACTTGAATTGATGTGGACCTTCCTTAATGCCTGAAAACTACCTGGCAGCTGGCACAACAGTGTATGCCTCCCCTGGGCATGTGCATGTGGCTACTGGCAGCCCTGGGGGATGAGGGCCACCCCATACAGGACGGAGCCCTCTGTAGAGCCTGCTGCAGATGGCTCTGCCACCACCAGCTCATGTAACAAATCACTCTGGGCCATCTTCACTCTGTAAAATGCAGATGTCTAAAGGATCTAAAGGACTTCCTCAAGGAGAACTACAAACCACTGCTCAAGGGAATAAGAGAGGACGCAAACAGATGGAAAAGCATTCCTTCCTCATGGTTAGGAAGAATCAATATTGTGAAAATGGCCATACTGCCCAAAGTAATTTATAGATTCAATGCTATCCCCATCAGGCTAGCTATGACCCTCTTCACAGAACTGGGAAAAAACACCTTAAGCTTCATATGGAACCAGAAGAGAGCCCGCATGTCTAAGACAATCCTAAGCAAAAAGAACAAAGCTGGAGGCATCACACTACCTGACTTCAAACTATACTACAAGGCTACAGTAATCAAAACAGCATAGTACTTGTACCAAAACAGAGATATAGACCAATGGAACCAAACAGAGGCCTCGGAGGCCATGCCACATATCTACAACCATCTGACCTTTGACTAACTGGACAAAAACAACCAATGGGGAAAGGATTCCCTGCTTAATAAATGGTGTTGGGAAAACTGGCTAGCCATGTGCAGAAAGCAGAAACTGGATCCCTTCCTGACATCTTACACTAAAATCAACTCCAGATGTATTAAAGACTTAAACATAAGACCTAACACCATAAAAATCCTAGAAGAAAACCTAGGCAAAACCATTCAGGACATAGGCATAGGCAAGGACTTCATGACTAAAACACTAAAAGCACTGGCAACAAAAGCCAAAAAAGACAAATGGGATCTAATTAAACTCCAGAGCTTCTGCACAGCAAAAGAAACAATCATTAGAGTGAACCAGTAACCAACAGAATGGGAAAAAGGTTTTGCAATTTACCCATTGACAAAGGGCTAATATCCAGAATCTACAAAGAACTAAAACAGATTTATGAGATTAAAAAAAAAAAATTCAAAAGTGGGTGAAAGACATGAACAGACACTTTTCAAAAGAAGACATTTTTGATGTCAACAAACATATGAAAATATGCTCATCATCACTGGTCATTAGAGAAATGCAAATCAAAACCGCATTGAGATACCATCTCACACCAGTTAGAATGGCAATCATTTAAAAATCTGGAGACAACAGATGCTGGAGAGGATGTGGAGAAATAGGAACAATTTTACACTGTTGGTGGGAGTGTAAATTAGTTCAACCATGGTGAAAGACAGGGTGGCTATTCCTCAACAACCTAGAAATAGAAATTTCATTTGGCCCAGCAATCCCATTACTGGTTATATATCCAAAGGATTATAAATCATTTTATTATAAAGATACATACATATGCATGTTCATTGCAGCACTGTTTACAATAGCAAAGACCTGGAACCAAACCAGATGCCCATAGATGATAGACTAGACAAGGAAAATGTGGTACATATACACCATGGAATACTATGCAGCCATAAAAAACAATGAGTGAGTGTCCTTTGTAGGGACATGGATGAATCTGGAAACCATCATTCTCAGCAACTGACACAAGAACAGAAAATCAAACACCGCATGTTCTCACTAATAGGTGGGTGTTGAACAATGAGAATACATGGACACAGGGAGGGGAGCATCACACACTGGGGTCTGTTGGGGAAATGGGAGGACAGCGGGGGTTACGGAGGCTGGGGAGGGACAACATGGGGAGAAATGCCAGATACAGGTGACAGGGGGATGGAGGCAGCAAACCGCTTTGCCGTGTATGTACCTATGCAACAATCCTGCATGATCTGCACATGTACCCCAGAATCTAAAGTACAATAAAAATATATATATATAAAATGCAGCTGTCTATAGGTGCTGGAGACAGCTTGTCAAGAATTCCTGTTGCCAGGAATTTCACAAACAAGACATTATCTTATCATGAGAGAGAGAAAAGATTAAAGTTAGGTTTTCACCTGTTAAGCATTAAGAACTAAGAACATTTAAAAAAGGAAAAAAGAAAAATAAAAAAAAAGACCACCTCTTGCCACCATCATTTCATAAATGCATTTTAACTCTTTGAAATATAAGTGGGACTATCTTAGAAAACAATGAACAATCCATTAAATTGAGTTCAGATGGTTAACAGATGAAAAACTCACACTGTCCTTGTTTATCAGATCAGCTTAGACCTGTGAAAATTCTATTGCTCATCATTGAGGTCCAGTTTTTGGGAAAAAGTAATGTAGAAAAAAAGAGGAGTTTAATCCTAGCCCTGCCATCCACTGCTTGTGTGACCTTGGGCAATTTAGTTCGCATCTTTGATCTTTGGTTTCTTCCTCTGTGATTTGGGAGCTGCTTTTCAGGGCTTCGTGAAGATTAAATGACAATGTGAGAGTGATCTGGCCGCAATATCTGTCACCCTACTGATCACCAGGGCTGATTTGGCTGATCTGGCTGGCTAGGCAGGTGTCCCCTTCCTCCCTATGCTCCACGTGTGTCCCTTCCGAAGCTACGTGCTCTGTTGAAGAGGTTGACCTTCCCTGACAGAGGAGAAATCGTCTTCAATCAAGGGCAAATGAGTAGCTGCTCTCCTCTGCCAGAACCTCCACAAACAAGCTCTCCAGATTAAATGAAGCATGTGTTGAATGCTCAGAACCTGGAGGAAGAGTTTGGATCATGCTTAGAGCTTTCAGATCAGTAATTCTCAAAACGTGATCCCAGACAGGCAGTATATCAGTATCACTCAAAAACTTTTGAGAAATGCAAATAAATTATTGGGCCTCACCCCAGACCTGCTGAATCAGAAACTGGGAGTGGAGCCCAGAAATCTGTATTTTAACCAGTGCTCCCATTGATTCTGAGGCATGCTCAAGTTAGAGAACCACAATTGTAGGGAAAGCTGTCACCTCAGTCACGGTGGCCACTTCTGTGGCCATGTGTGGGACCTCTGAGATCTGACAGAGCAGCCAGAGCACCTGTGAAGAGGGAATCGAGAGGGCCTTGGGCTTCCCTGGTAATTGTTCAGCTCAAGCTGCACTTTTTTCACAATCCATCATTGATGGGAGGAGGCTTTACCTGGACATGTTAAACATGGGTCACCCACCTACCTGTCACCATTAGAGTCCTCATCCATAAGCTCAGACACCTGTGCCCTCCTTCCCACCTAGCAGTGGTGGTGACATTGCTCTGCAGAGAGTGAGGGCTCCCCTCCTCCCATCCACCTGTCTCTGATGTCCAGATTGCCAGGAGTAGGGACAAGCGACACCCTGCACTTTGCCGTTGATCAGCTTTTCTACAGGGAAAAAGTCTCTCATTTTCTCTATTGAGTGACGCTTGGAGGTGGGTGCAGTGTCTGCCCAAGTCTGCTGCTGCATGATGTTGTCAGACCCAAATGCAGCTAAAATTGGGTCTCTCCCAGACAAAACAGTCTCTTTACAAGACACCCAGAGAATAAATCCAAAGTCTTTATTCTGGCACACCACAGCCTCCAAAATCTAGTACGCACTGTCTGAATTTTTTAAACATAAATTTTAAAGATGTGGAAAGCACAGAGAATAGTATTACATGTACTCAGAAGTCACACTGTCAAATGTTACTATGCTGCCACATTGATTTTACTATTTTTTAGTGAAGTCATTGCAAGTTAAGTCTCCTTTCCTCTCTTTGAATTCACCCTTCAGTCATTTTCCTCTGCAGATCACTTTATACGGCCCACAATGAAGCCTGACAGGACCATGGGAATTTCCAGTGGAAACTGATGCTGTCCTGCCTCCCTATGTTTGTCTGTGTGAGACCCCTGACTGGAATGTCCCCCTACCCATCAGTTGCCCCTGGGGTTTGAGAGTTTCCTCAAATCCTACTAGGTCTTCAAGCACCAGTTCAAATGCCGTACCTCCCATAAAGCCCCTGGGTTTTCTTTTCTACATCTCTCAAACTTCCCCAGCCCTCCCCACTGTCACCTTTTATCTGGGATTACTTTCAGATCCGTGCCTTTGGAGCACAGGTTTCATTCAGAGCACAAGGCTGAAGGCTCAGCTTGGCCAACTGAGTATGGGATCCTTGACAGACTCAATGCCCTCAGCTGTAAAATGGGGGAAATGTCTTCTTTGCGGGCTTGAGAGAGAATGTGTGGCAGCCCTAAGGGATGATCATGTGAGGAATTTTTATAAGTAATCCCAGGTAACGGATTGTTTATGTTTGCTAATGTTCCCTGGCTTTCATCATCATTTACAGTGATGCATACACATATCTGAGCTGCCTGAGGACAGAGTGAATCCGTGCCTCACTCACCTTCTATGCGACACAGAACTCAGTTTGATGCTTTCCCATAATCAGGACTCAATATAGGTTGACTGAGTAGTGGGTGGGGTTACAAATACTGTGATCATTTCTGCCTGTCTTCCTGCAAGGTGGAGAAATGGAACTTCCCCTTGGTGGTCAGACACACAGCAAGTGCTCACTGTATGCCAGGCACAGGACTAGCTGGTACTGGAGGCGAAAATGTATACCAGACACGATCTCCAATGCCAGTCATAGACAAAGGTCATGTGTGTGACAAGGAAGACATGTCCCTTCTTGTTGTATATTCATTGCCTGATCAGCAGCCTGATGGGGAGAGCTGCTGGGGCCCAAGGGGATGGGGGAGCACTCCCTGGGTGCCTGAGATAAATGCTCCACGGAAGTGGATGTGGAACATCTCACAGCACCTGTCTTGGAAGCAACCTCCTTCATGACATCATGACGAATGGCTTTGCTAGGAAAACTGACCAAATGTGAGCAAAACAGGTCTGTGATTTCAGACCCAAAAAGTTCTGAAAACGGGATATTTACTGTAACTTACTTGGCAGCCCAACCTGGACTAACCTGATGTGAGGCTGTTTATGATATTTATCCTCCTGAGTGTGAAAATTCACGTCTTTGCTGCAGAAATAGATGTGTGTGATGACAGGATGCTTCCCCAGACCTTGGTGGAGATGTTTTTAGCATGCGGTAGATGCACTGTATCACCTTACTGAAGTCTGGGAGATTTTGAATTCCTAAACATATTTGGCCCTAACAATTTTAGCCATAAGGATTGCAGACCTGTAGAGACTGCAGCAGGGAGGGACTGCCTCCCTGTTAATCCTGCCTCCTAGAAAGTTTTTCTTCCTGTAGGCTCCAGGTAAATCGTTTTCTCCTACCTGGGGAAGGCCAGCCCCAGAATCTTTGAAGTGCAGCAGGGCTTCGTTCAACATGTAGCCACACCCTAGTGGGATCTTCTACTTAATTCAGAAGTGTGTTTTTCTTAATGTGAGAAACAGCTCAGCATGGGCTTCCAGGAAAGGTGAGCTCAGTGTTGCCTGCAGGCATGCTCTGGGCCTTATTGAATGGTTGCACCATCCTGCTTGGCTTAATACCCCACGCTGCTCATCCGCCAGAGCACGCACATACTCTAGACTTTCTCTGCTGCTTCCCCATATCCCTTGTGTGTAGGGAAAATGTCTCATTTTCTCAGGGCTCTGATAACTCCTAAGCTCTTATATTAACTGTGCTCCGGTATTAATAATTGTATAGGCAGTAGGTTTTATATCTCTAGATATCATTTGCACTTTAGCAAAGGTACTTTATAATTTAACTCATAGGGTGACCAATACAGGGTGTTCAAATAATGTGCTAGACTCTTTTTAATTAATTCTACCTGTTTTGTTTATGTTTTTTTAAATTGTTATTTATTTTAAGTTCTGGGATACATGTACAGAACATGTAGGTTTGTTACCTAAGTATACCCATGCCATGGTGGTTTGCTGCACCTATCAATCCATCGTCTAGGTTTTAAGCCCCACATGCATTAGGTATTTGTCCTAATGTTCTCCTTCTGCTCGCTCTCCACCTACCAACAGGCCCTGGTGAGTGCTGTTCCCCTCTCTATGTCCATGTGTTCTCACTGTTTAACTCCCACTTATGAGTGAGACCATGCTGTGTTTGGTTTTCTGTTCCTGTGTTAGTTTGCTGAGGATGATGGTTTCCAGCTTCATCCATGTCTCTGCAATGGACATGATCTCATTCTTGGGCTGCATAGTATTCCATGGTTGTATATGTACCACATTTTCTTTATCCAGTCTATCGTTGATGGGCATTTGGGTTGGTTCCTTGTCTTTGCTATTGTAAATAGTGCTGCAATAAATATATGTGTGCATGTGTCTTTATAGTAGAATAATTAATATTCATTTGGGTGTATACCCAGTAATGGGATTGCTGGGTTAAATGGTATTTCTAATTGTAGGTCCTTGAAGAATCGTCACACTGTCCTCCACCATGGTTAAACTAATTTACATTCCCACAGACAGTATAAAAGCATTGCTATTTCTCCACAGCCTCGCTAACATCTATTATTTCTTGAATTTTTAATAATCACCATTCTGACTGGTGCAAGATGGTATCTCATTGTGGTTGTGATTTGCATTTCTCTAATGATCATTGATGTTAAGCTTTTTTTCATATGTTTCTTGGCCACATGAATGTCTTTTGAGAAGTGTCAGTTCATATACTATGCCCACTTTTTGTTGGGGTTGTTTGTTTTTTTCTTGTAAATTGATTTAAGTTCCTTGTAGATTCTGGATATTAGCCCTTTGTCAGATGGGTAGGTTGCAAAAATTTTCTCCATTCTGTAGGTTGCCTGTATACTCTGATGATAGTTTAATTAGATCCCATTTGTCAATTTTGGCTTGAGTTGCAATTGCTTTTGGTGTTTTATTCATGAAGTCTTTCCCCATGTCTATGTCCTGAATGGTATTGCCTAGGTTTTCTTCCAGGGTTTTTATTGTTTTTGGTTTTACATTTAAGTCTTTATTCCATCTTTAGTTAATTAAGTCTTTATTCCATCTTGACTTAGTTTTTGTATAAGGTGTAAGGAAGGGATCCAGTATCAGTTTTCTGCATATGGCTAGCCAGTTTTCCCAGCACCATTTATTAAATAGGGAATCCTTTCCCCATTGCTTGTTTTTGTCAGGTTTGTTGAAGATCAGATGGTTATGAATGTGTGGTGTTATTTCTAAGTTATCTGTTCTGTTTAATTGGTGTATATGTCTGTTTTGGTACCAGTACCTTGCTGTTTTGGTTACTGTAGCCTTGTAGTGTAGTTTGAAGTCAGGTAGCATGATATCTCCAGCTTTATTCTTTTTGCTTAGGATTGTCTTGGCTGTACAGGGTCTTTTTTGGTTCCCTATGAAATTTAAAGTAGTTTTTTCTAATTCTGTGAAGAATATCAATGGTAGTTTGATGGGATAGCATGGAATCTATAAATTACTTTCAGCAGTATGGCCATTTTCACAACATTGATTCTTCCTATCCATGAGGAAGGAATGTTTTTCCATTTGTTTGTGTCGCAGTGGTTTGTAGTTCTCCTTGAAGAGGTCCTTCACATCCCTTGTAAGCTATATTCCTTGATATTTTATTCTCTTTGTAGCAATTGTGAATGAGAGTTCATTCATGATTTGACTCTCCTCTTGTCTATTGTTAGTATATAGGAATACTTGTGATTTTTCACATTGATTTTGTGTCCTGAAACTTTGCTGAAGTTTATTATCAGCTTAAGGAGTTTTAGGGCTGAGACAACAGGGTTTTCTAAATATAGGATCATGTCACCTACAAACAGAGACAATTTTACTTCCTCTCTTCCTGTTTGAATATACTTTATTTCTTTCTCTTGACTGATTGCCCTGACCAGAACTTCCAATACTATGTTAAATAGGATTGGTGAGAGAGGGCGTCCTTGTCTTGTGCTGGGTTTCAACCAGCTTTTGCCCATATAGTATGATATTGGCTATAGGTATGTCATAAATAGCTCTTATTATTTTGAGATATGTTCCATCAATACCGAGTTTATTGAGAGTTTTTAACATGAAGGGATGTTGAGTTTTATTGAAGTCCTTTTCTGCATCTATTGAGGTAATCATGTGGTTTTTGTCTTTAGTTCAGTTTAGGTGATGAATTATAGTTATTGATTTGTGTATGTTGAATCAGCCTTGCATCCCAGGGATGAAACTGACTTGATGATGGTTGATAAGATTTTTGATGTGCTGCTGGATTTGGTTTGACAGTATTTTATCAAGGATTTTCATATTGATGTTCATCAGGGATGTTGACCTGAGGTTTTCTTTTTTATTGTGTCTCTGCCAGGTTTTGGTATCAGGATGATGCTGGCCTCATAAAATGAGTTAGAGAGGAGTCCCTCCTTTGCAATTGTTTGGAATAGTTTCAGAAGGAATGGTACCAGCTTGTCTTTGTACCTCTGGTAGCTTTCAGCTGTGAATCTGTCTGGTCCTGGGCTTTTTTTGGTTGGTGGGCTATTAATTAGTGCCTCAATTTCAGAACTTGTTATTGGCCTATTCAGGGATTTGACTTATTCCTGGTTTAGTCTTGGGAGGATGTATGTGTCCAGGAATGTATCTAGATTTCTAGACAATTTCTTCTAGACTTTCTAGTTTATTTGCATAGAGGTATTTATAGTATTATCTGTTGGTAGTTTGTATTTCTGTGGGGTCAGTGGTGATATCCCCTTTATTTTTTTTATTGTGGACTCTTTGATTCTTTTTTTTATCTTTTTTATTAGTCTAGCTAGCAGTCCATTGATTTTGTTAATTTTTTCAGAAACACAGTTCATGGATTCATTGATTTTTTGAAAGATTTTTTATGTCTATGTCTCCTTCAGTTCGGCTCTGATCTTAGTTATTTCTTGTCTTCTACTAGCTTTTGGATTATTTTGCTCTTGCTTCTCCAGTTCTTTTAATTGTGGTGTTAGGGTGTCGATTTGAGATCTTTCTAGCTTTCTAATATGGGCGTTTAGTGCTGTAAATTTCCCTCTTAACACTCCTTTAGCTGTGTACCAGATATTCTGGTACATTATTTCTTTGTTCTCACTGATTTCAGAGAACTTGTTTCCTGCCTTAATTTCGTCATTTACCCGGTAGTCATTCAGGAGCAGATTGTTCAATTTCCATGTAGTTGTGTGGTTTTGAGTGAGTTTCTTTTTTTTTTTTTTTTNTACCCAGGCTGGAGTGCAATGGCACGATCTCGGCTCACCGCAACCTCCGCCTCCTAGGTTCAGGCAATTCTCCTGCCTCAGCCTCCTGAGTAGCTGGGATTACAGGCACGCACCACCATACCCAGCTAATTTTTTGTATTTTTGGTAGAGACGGGTTTTCACCGTGTTGACCAGGATGGTTTCAATCTCTTGACCTTGTGATCCACCCGCCTCGGCCTCCCAAAGTGCTGGGATTACAGGCGTGAGCCACTGCACCCGGCCTTGAGTGAGTTTCTTAATCCTGAGTTCTAATTTGATTGCATTGTGGTCTGAGAGACTATTCATCATGATTTCTGTTCTTTTGCATTTGCTGAGGATCGTTTTACTTTCAGTTATGTGGGCTGTTTATTTATTTATTTATTTATTTTGAGATGGAGTTTCGCTCTTGTTACCCAGGCTGGAGTGCAATGGCATGGTCTCAGCTCATCGCAACCTCTGCCTCCTGGGTTCAGGCAATTCTCCTGCCTCAGCCTCCTGAGTAGCTGGGATTATAGGCACGCATCACCATGCCCAGTTAATTTTTTGTATTTTTAGTAGAGACGGGGTTTCACCGCGTTGACCAGGATGGTCTTGATCTCTTGTCCTCGTGATCCACCCGCCTCGGCCTCCCAAAGTGCTGGGATTACAGGCGTGAGCCACCGCACCCTGCCTCAGTTATGTGGCCTATTTTAGATTAAATATCACATGGCACTGAGAAGAATGTATATTCTGTTGACTTCGAATAAAGAGTTCTGTAGATGTCTATTATGTCTACTTGATCCAGAGCTGAGTTCAAGTCCTGAATATCCTTATTAATTTTCTGTCTCATTGATCTGTCTAATACTGACAGTGGGTGTTAAATCTCCCACTATTATTGTGTGTGAGTCTAAGTCTCTTTGTAGATCTCTAAGAACTTGTTTTATGAATCTGGGTGCTCCTGTATTGCGTGCATACAGTATATATTTAGGATAGTTAGCGCTTCTTGGTGAATTGATCCTTTTACCATTATGTAATACCCTTCTTTGTCTTTTGTGATCTTTGCTGGTTGAAAGTCTGTTTTATCAGAGACTAGGATTGCAACCCCTGTTTTTCTTTGCTTTCCATTTGCTTGGTAAATTTTCCTCCATCCATTCACTTTGAGCCTATGTGCATCTTTGCACATGCATGGGCCTCCTGAATGAAGCACGCCAATGAGTCTTGACTCTTTATCCAATTTGGCAGTCCATGTCCTTTAATTGGTGCATGTAACTCATTTACATTTAAGGTTAATATTGTCATGTGTGAATCTGATCCTGTCATCATGATGCTAGCTGGTTATTTTGCACACTAGTTGATGGAGTTTCTTCAGAGTGTCATTGGTCTTTATATTGTGGTGCATTTTTGCAGTGGATGGTACCAGTGTTACTTTTTCATATTTATTTCCTTCAGAAACTCTTGTAAGGCAGGCCTGGTGGTAACAAAAATCACTTAGCATTTGCTGGTCTGGAAAGGATTTTGTTTCGCCTTCACTTATGAAGCTTAGTTTGGCTGGATATGAAATTCTAGGTTGAAAATTCTTTTTTAAAAGAGTGTTGAATATTGGGCCTCACCCTCTTCTGGATTGTAGGATTTCTGCTGAGAGATCCACTGTTAATCTGATGGGCTTCCCTTTGTAGGTGACCTGACCTTTTTCTCTGGCTGCTCTTAACATTTTTTTCTTCATTCCGACCTTGGAGAATCTGATTATTATATGTCTTGGGATTTTCTGCTCTTTTCTGCTCTTTTCATGGAATATCTTAGTGATGTTCTCTGTATTTCCTAAAATTGAATGTTGGTCTGTCTTGCTACATTAAGAAGTTCTCCTGGATAATATCCTGAAGTGTGTTTTCCAACTTGGTTCCACTCTCCCCATCTTTTTCAGGTACTCCAATCAATCATAGATTTCGTCTTTTAAACATGGTCCCATATTTCTCAGAGGTTTTGTTTGTTTCTTTTCATTCCTTTTTCTCTAATCTTGTCTGCATGCCTTATTTCAGCAAGATAGTCTTTCAGCTCTGAAATCCTTTCTTCTATTTGGTCTATTTGGCTATTGATACTTGTGGTTGTATCACAAAGTTTTCACGCTATTTTTTTCAGCACCAGCAGGTCATTTATGTTCCTTTCTAAATGAGTTATTGTAGTTATCAGCTCCTTAACCTTTTATCTAGGTTCTTAGCTNGCTATGTTTTTCAGCACCAGCAGGTCATTTATGTTCCTTTCTAAATGAGTTATTGTAGTTATCAGCTCCTTAACCTTTTATCTAGGTTCTTAGCTTCTTAGCATTGGGTTAGACTATGCTCCTTTAGCTCAGCAGAATTTGTTATTACCCACATTCTGGAGCTTACTTTTGTCAATTCATCCATCTCATTCTCTGTCTAATTCTGCACCCTTGCTAGAGAGGTGTTGCAATCATTTGGAGGAGACGGGGCATTCAGGCTTTTGGAATTTTCAGGATTTTTGCCCTGGTTTCTCCTTGTCATTGTGGATTTATCTACCTTTTATCTTTGAAACTGATGACCTTTGGATGGGATTTGTGTGTGTGTGTGTTGGGAGAGTTGTTGATATTGTTGTCGTTGCTTTCTGTTTGTTTTTCTTTGAAAAGTCAGGCCTCTCTTCTGCAGGTCTGCTGCAGTTTGCTGGGGGTCCACGCCAGACCCTGTTCACCTGGGTATCACCGGTGGAGTCTCCAGAACAGCAAAGATTGCCTCCCACTCCTTCCACTGCATACTTCATCCCAAAGAGTCACTGGCCTGAAGCCAGCCAGAGCTCTCCTGTATGAGGTGTCTGTCAGTCCCTGTTGAGATATGTCTCCCAGTCAGGAGGTATGGGGTCAGGGACCCACTTGAGGAGGCAGTCTGTTCCTTCGCAGAGCTGGTGTGCTGTACTGGGAGAATGCCCCTTGTCAGGATCAGCTGCTCTCTTCAAAGCCGGCAGGCAGGAATGATTAAGCCATCTGAAGCCGTGATAGCAGCTGCCCCTCCCACCAGGTGTTCTTTCTTCCCAGAGAGATGAGAGTTCTGTCTGTAAGCCCCTGACAGCAGCTGTTGGATTTGCTGCAAAGATGCCTTGCCCAGTGAGGAGGAATCTAGAGAAACAGTCTGGCCACAACTGCTTTGCTATGCTGTGGTGAATTCTGCATAGAGCAAACCTCCCAGTCTCCTTAGCCCTATCAGGGGAAAACTGCCGACTAACGCCATAGTAATGAGGTAGCCCCTCCCCCCACCAAACTTGATGTTCCCAGTCTGACTCCAGACTGCTGTGCTGGTGTGGCTCTTAGCTTGCTGGGCTCTGTGGACTTGCTGAGCCAGACAACTTGGCTCCCTGGTTTCAGCCCCCTTTCCAGAGGAGTGGATAGTTCTCCTGTCTCACTGGAGTTCCAGGTACTGCCAGAGTATGAAAAGACTTCTGCAGCTCAGTGCCTGCCCAAACAGTGGCCCATTTTTGTGCTTGAACCCAAGGACCCTGGTGGTGTAGACTCACAAGGGAATCTCTTGATCTGTGGATTGCAAAAATCCATGGAAAAAGCCTAGTACCCCAGGTAGGTAGCATAGTCCCTCATGGCTTCCCTTGGCTCCAGGAAGGAGGTCACCCCACTTCTTGTACTTCCCAGGTGAAGCAATGTCTCACCCTGCTTCTGGTCACTCTCCATGGGTTGTACCCACTGCCTAACCAGTGACAATAAGATGAAATGGGTACCTCAGTTGGGAATGCCTCCCACCTCCTACATTGATTTCACTGGGAGCAGCAGTCTAGAGCTGTTTTGCTGTTGCTATTTGGCCATCGTGGCCTCCCCTACCACCCCGTGCTGGACTCTTAGGGAGAATATTTTGGGGTAAAGGAGTTGTTCTAGTCACTTAGTGCTACTAAATAAAGTACCTCCTATCCCAGGTAGTGACTTCAGACAATTTTAATTTGTTCATAATGTAGGCCAGGAATTTGGGGAGTGCTTGGCTGGGTGGTTCCTCTCTGATCCATGGGAACTTAGCTGGGGTGGCCAGAGCATCCAGTTCTGTCATATTCTGTCTGTCAGAGCAGTCACAGAGCCTTCCCAGATAAAATAGGGGAGGAAAACTGGCTCCATCTTCTGACGGCATGCGGCAAGATCTCATCACAGGAGCCCAGGATGGGCAATGCCATGACCACCTTCGGGAAATACGGCCTACATAGGAGGCTTCCAGGCAGATCAGATGCCCATGTGGAGGAATCTGTAACCCCAGTCCAAATAATTATAATGCAGAAAACATGTGGCACAAGAGGCCAAAATGATATCTTCCCCTCCAATCCCCACATATGTATGCCCAGAAAACAGGAAGTTGCTATTAGGAAGACCAAGAAAATCCATGTGTCTACCCTCACTCACATTCTACTCCCCCATCTCCTAAACTTGTACCCCCATTCCCCAAATTTCCCATACCCCCATCTACTAAACTTCTTGTACTCATTTATAGTTACTGAACATTTCTCTAACGCATGCAGAAAACTTTTCCTTCCAATACAAAATATAAAACTTAACATTTTCATACTAAGCCCTGCAAACCTAACAGCAGGGGCTCCTCCGAGATTTAGTTGTGAGAGCAGAAAGGCAGAAGGAGCCCCAGGGTTCTGCAGCATCAGGGAAGGGGGAGAAGAGGAGGCACTTGGGGGAGAGAGCAATGGTCAGGAAGGAGCTCAGCCATCTCCATCTCACTGGGGTGCTCAGGGGCACTGCTGGACCAGAGTGTGTCTACTGGCTCCTTGGTTTTCCCTGTTCCTAATACCATTGCTACCTGACTTCTGGTGGAGACCCCTGTCTGCCACACAGGCCTCAGCATTGCAGGTGTTTGTGAGCTGGACCCTGGAGCATCACCCTTTAAGAACTTGGCTAGGATGGCAGATCGGGGATAAAGCTGCCAAGGAGCATTTTTTTTTTTTTTTTTTTTTTTT
>NW_016107410.1:3623098-3669098 GCF_001604975.1 Cebus imitator
GGTTTCACCATTTTGACCAGGATGGTCTTGATCTCTTGACCTCGTGATCCACCTGCCTCGGCCTCCCAAAGTGCTGGGATTACAGGCGTGAGCCACCGCGCCCGGCCGCCAAGGAGCATTTTTTATTTCAGCATGTTAAAATAGCCCTTGCCTAGCCACCTGGGTCATCAGGTTTGTAACTTTGTCTCAGCTGCAAGTGTTCTATTAGAGGCAATCTTGGTGTTACTGCAGTGAAATGCCAGCTGAGAGCTGTGTTTCCCAGCTGACCTGGGGCCAGGGCACCTACATTCTTTTGGTCGGGTATGGTATGAAATTGAAATTAGGCTGGGGCTGGATTCTGTCCTCCAGATGAGCTGCCTTTGAAATTAAAAGATTTCTGTAAAACCTGGGAATCAACCTGACTGGTGATGCTCCACATAGACAGCCAACCCCCAGGCTTCCCTGTGAGTCATTGGTTTGGTGGCTTCTCTATAGTGCCCTTTTGCCCCACTGCCCTGCCTCTCATCTTGCCCAGGTTCCCTTTCCTTCTGGGAAATGGGCCCAGCTAAGGATACGTGGGCTTTTTATTAGTTTTTTTTTTTTGAAGGGGGCTTAGAGTCTTGCTCTGTCACCTAGGCTGGAGTGCAGTGGCGCAATCTCGGCTCACTACAACCTCCGCCTCCCAGGTTCAATTGATTCTCCCACCTCAGCCTCCCACGTAGCTGAAATTACAGGCCTGCGCCACAACACTTGGCTAATTTTTGTATTTTTAATAGAGACGGGGTTTTGCCATGTTGACCAGGCTGTTCTCAAACTCCTGACCTTAGGTGATCCACCCCCCTCGGCCTCCCAAAGTGCTGAGATTACAGGTGTGAGCCACTGTGCCCGGCCAACATGGGCTTTTTCTATAACAGGCCTGAGCCTGGACTGGGATCATAAACTTTTTGGAGAATAAAAATCATATCCTGAATTTCCAGGGCAAAAAAAACACATTGGGATATTCCATGATTTCATATCATCCATACCACTAACTCACTTTCCTCATTAACAACTGAAAAGTGAGGGAAAATGACCCAGGCGGGCAAAGTCTGTGGACTGAAAACCCAGGAAACAGGGGAAAGAGGATGTGGGTAACCTTCAGAGGAGGGTGGGGTTATTTGTGGGCAGAAGTCTTGCACGTCCTGCCTCATTGATTGCCATGGCCCCCTTTACGGGATGCAGAGGCAGTTGGACAAGTTTTGTGCATCCTGGGCCTCAGTAACATCAGCAAAGTAGAGATCATAGTCATGTCTTCCTCATAGGGCAGTATCTTAGCTGTTCAGGCTGCTCAAACAGAATAATACAGACCAGGTGGCTTATAAACAACAGAAATGTATTTCTTACAGTCCTGGAGGCTGGGAAGTCTGAGATCAGGGTGCCAGCAGGTTTCGTGTCTGCTGAGGGACACAGTTCATATACGGCATCTTGCCGTGTCCTCACATGGTGGTGGAGGGGGCAAGGCAGCTCACTGGGGCCTCTTCTATAAGGGCACTAATCCCATTCATGAAGCTCTGCCCTCAGGACCTAATCACCTCCCAAAGGTACCACTTCCTAATACCGTCAAATTCGGGGTTAAGTTTCAGTGTATGAATTTTGGGGGCACATTCCATCTATAGCAGGTGGATTGGAAGATTCAGTGAAACAATACATGCAAAGCACCAAAAATAGTGCCCGGAATATAGAAAATGCTCAGTAAATGTTTGCTGTCACTACCTTTATTACTATGGAGAAATAAATGAAGGCAGGATGAAATGAATGAGTGAGGTGGCAAGGCAAAAGGGAAAGCCTGCCATGTCAGATGGCCATTGGCAAGCTTGGCTCCTCATCCCCATTATACCAGTAACCTGTGACCTTGGACCAACTCTTTAACATCTCTGAGCCTTGGATTCCCCTCCTACCAACCAAGAAGATTGGTTTCTAAGGCCTCTCCTGCTAGAAAATATTATAAGCCTGCTATAAAAAATGCAAGGTCAAGGAGAACCTCCTATCATAGACCTGGAAGGGGAAGGAGGAAATATATACATGGAAGGTCTGTGGGCACAGAGGCTACAAAGTTCAGTATTTGTTAATGCAAGGACTGGTGAGTTCTATACACAGGTTGGCCTAGTGTCCTTTCCTCCGCATCCTGTGTAGCCATTGTTCTCTATAATAACATTAAAAAATCCTTAGAAACATCAAGCTCCCAGTTGCCTCACCTAACAGAAGCACAGGCTATGGGTACAGATTGTCCCTCAACATCCACTCTCCTCTCCTTCCCTGTAGCAGTAAGATCTCTATCTGAGCTTGGCTCAAAGCCATGCAGTTAGTGTTGGTGCTTCCCAGTCTTCCTTGCCACTCAATGAGGCATGTGTCTGAGTTCCGGCCAGTTATGTGCAGCTCAGAGTCCCATCCTTACAAGGATGCTCCTTGCCTTCTTCCTAATCATTCTACCTTTCCAGGGCTGGAACCCAGTATGGGGTAGGTGTCCAGTTTCCACTGTGTGCATGAGATAATGATGTAGGATTTTTTGTTCCTTAACTCAGCTAGGTCTGGTCTCAGGACCAGGAAGAATTAGGCAAGTGGCCATCAAAGAGTGAGTGGAGTAGAATTTATTAAGCAAAAGAAAAATTCTCAGCAAAGAGAAGGGTCCTGAAAGCAGACTTCCAGTTGCCCCTTTCACAGTTGAACACCAGGGCTTAAGGCATGAATTCCTGCAGCTCCACCCTGTTCTTCCATTGTGCATCCAAGCCCTTAGACTGAGCTACTCCATCTTATTTCCCTTACTGTGCATGTGCTAAGGAATGGGATTTTCCACTGTAGGCATGTTTAGGCAAGCCCCTTGTGCAATTTCCCTGATCTGCACAAAACATCTGGTGTAAGCACTTGTGGGGCAGGTGTCAGAGGTTCTCCAGGGACCCTTCCCTTACTGTCTTCCTAAAGTAAGCTGACTAACTCCTTTCAATAACATACTGAGGATGGGGAACCTGGGTGATCACTGGAACAGTGCCACTTTGACCCTTAGTTCACCTGCCTGCTCAGACTTTTCATGAGAGATATAGAAACCTATTTGTTTAAGTCTGTGTTATTTGGTCTGGGTTAGGTTGCAGCAGCCACATTAGAATCATCATAAACACAAGGATGATGGAGGTTAGATAGTGGGGAAGAGGAATTTGTAATGGGGCTTTGTTACTGAACTGAACTGGGGTCTGCTCATCCAGCTCAGTAAAGCCGGACACTGACACCAAGATTTGCAGCAGGAGGAAAGGGAATTTATTGCAGGGGACCAAGCAACGAGAAGAGGCAGCTAATATTTAACACCTGAACTCCCCAATGGCTTGCAAGCAAGGGTTTTTAAAGGCAGGGGTACATTTCATTAAAGAAGTTGCAGACAAAATTATAAACCAATTACGCAGAGGTTATACATTGGTTTGGCCCATAGTGTGACTTTCTCCAGGCCCCTCAGGAAGAAATTTAGAACAGAGAATGTCAGCCAGAGTTCAGTTTTCAGTTCCCCCTTATCTGAGCATTAAGTGGTAGTGGTCAGCTCTTTCCATCTTGTGGGGATTTCTAAAAACAACTCACAACTTGAGAACATATGTGAAGATGTTATCTTTTAGTTTCTACAGGAAAGCAAAACACCTTGCGACTTGGGCTTGCTTGGGAGACTGTTGTTACTACCTTCCTGCTGATCAGCTTGCTTGTTCACTTTTCAAGGCTAGCTAGGTGCTTAGAATTTCCTTTGAAGGGACTCAAGATTTTTCTTTATTTTCATGCTTAGGAGGCCAGGCAGGCCATCTTGAGACAAGCTAGTACTTCAAATGTAGCATTGTCCAAAGTCTGGGTTCTATTCCCTGATCCACCAGCCCAGGACAGCTGGATTGGAGGATGTGGTGATCATCTTAGCTCTCCACATGCTTGCCCCCTTGATGCAGGATTTTTCTCAGCCACTTTTCCAGCTGGAGACCTCCAGCTGTTCTTGCCCCTGCCCAGGCCTCACTCCAGCCCAGGCTTGCTGCAGGAAGTGCCCTATCCACTCAGCCTGCTGGGCCATCCCTGGCTTGTGCACCAGCCCAGATTCCACACTTGCCATGGGATCTGCACTCATCCTGCAGCTGGGCTGGGTGTAACCTAGTCCACCAGTGTTATAGCTCATACCTGTGTTCAGTGGTTCCCAAGTTCTTGTCTCATGTCTAAGAAGAATGAGGTTACATTGACAATTGAAGGGTGAGAAGGGCAGAGAAGAGTTTTCTTAAGCAATGAGACAGCTCTCAATGGAGAAGGGATGCAAGGGTGGCCCCCCACCTGAAGTCAGGTGGTCTCACTCCCTGTGTGGCTGGGCCCAGTGCTTTTATGGGCTCAGAATAGGGGAGTGCATGCTGATTGGTTTGTGAGTATGCAAAAGAGGCTAAAACAAAGGCACCACTCAAAGGTGGGCATGACAGTGTAAAAAACCAATTAGGGAAAGGTAAATATATGTAAAATAGGTGAAGGGTGGGGACCAATCAGAGGAAACTGCACCAAATGAAAAAACCGGTTCTTCATCAGGTCTGTGGATTTATCCAAGACTTGTATCTTGGCTTTCAGGCTTTAAACTGTCTTTGGCTTGAAGGTTGGGCTTTATTGGGGACCCACCCCTATCTGCCTAGGCATTTGTCTGCCTCCTGCCGCTCTCACACTCTTCTGTACCATGGCAGGGCCTTGTCTCTAGGAGGGACATTCTGTGACTCCCTAACTTTGGGCTGCTCTAGATTCTACACCAGTCACTTGTTAAGGGGACAGATCTTCTCTCCCTTTCCAGAGAGGGTGAGAAATCAGTCAGGCAGTCCATGTGAGGCAGCTGCTTTATAAACATTGAGTAGACATCACTTGTAATTGGGAAGGTGATGTGATTTCAGGGCCCCCATCCATAAACTCTCTTATGTTCCATTGTGTACCACGGTGCTTGAACAGACTATTAGAGTTTTATTCCTGGATTTAGTCATTCTAGTCTTCAAATGTTCTAGTTAAAAATTAAGTCCTTTTTCATTCTCATCATTCACTCACCAAACACTAATGCTAAGAATAACTATATCTGGCCCTGTTCCAAATACCGAAGACCCAGAATTGAATAAGACTCAGATTGTTCTAAAACCATCTTATTATCCATGGTATGTGATGGGGTGTGTGTGTGTGTGTGTGTGTGTGTGTGTGTGTGTGAGAGAGAGAGAGAGAGAGAGAGAGAGAGAGAGAGAGAGAAAGCATCTGATTATGACAATTCTCCACCTTCAATGCACCAAAGAGTCAACTGGAGATCTTGCTAAAAGGCAGAATCAGATTAGTTAGACCGGAGGCAGGCCTGGGATTCTGCATTTCTAGAAAGCTCCCAGGTGATGCAGATAAACTGGTCCAAAACTAAGTTTGCATAACAAAGGATGATAAGAGTCTGATCACTGCTCTCAACTAGTGTGGAGGACCCACACAGGAGAGAGGGCATGATTGAGTTGTCCTGATCAGAGGCTGGCAGATGAGGGGAAGGTTACTCAAGAGGTTTCATATTCAGTCTAAACCTCTGAGGATGACTAGGCCATCAATATCCATAACTGGCATGAAGAATATTTTATGAGGCTTCTTAATGTATTTTTCCATCAGCATTCATGAGACTTAGCCAAGAGACATTTTTGGTTAGGAGTTGGTAAGTGGAGAAAAATGGGATTTATTTATAGCAACAGTTCTCAAACTTGAGAACTGCATCAGAATCACTCTCAGGGCTTGTTAAACACAGATTACTGGGCCCCACCCTAGAGTTGTAATTCAGTAGAACTGGGCTGGGGCCCAAGAATTTGCATTTCGAAAAAGTCCCCAGTGAATTTCGAAACCACTGGTTTATAACAAGAGGCCCCACAAGGCACAGCAAGAGTGGAACCTGGCTGTAGCGGGGACAAGGACTGGACAGATTGAGGGACAGGCAGAGAAGCTCTGAGAAAGAAATATGTGGGCAAGGTTGCTGGAAGCGCTCGGGTTAAGACTAGTCCTGAGACCACAAGTCCTAGTCCAGCCTAGCTGATATGGACAGGATACTAAGAACTGACCAATAAACTGTAAGCTGCCTAAGGGGCCTGGGGCTTGTCTACCCAGTATTCCTGTCACCAGCACAGTGAAGATGTGGTCACTTCAACCAAAATCACTTTTTTTCTTCCCTCTTTCTGATTATGCCACATTCTAGGAGTCTGCCTATAAAATAGGCAACTTGTTCCAACCCCGTCAGGTCTCAGTGGACTCTGGCACCCTGGGGATTCCTTGATAGCTCTGGGGCCTCTGCGGCTTGGGGAGGGAGAGCCTCCATCTGTGGTGGCATTTGAGAGGTGTTAGTCTCCAAGATGCAGCAGCCCCACAGCAAAAAAAAAAAGAAAGAAAGAAAAAAAGAAAAAAAAGGCATCATATACAAATACCAAATGAAGGGGAGGGAGGGAGGAAAGGGCTGGCTGACATTTTGGCTCTGCCCCTGGATCCTCTGAGAAGAGAAACTACTCGTGCCTGAATTAATGTTAATTCAAGGGAGTATCTTCAAAAAGTGGTCCTTGAAGCAGCAAGACACTCTGTTTCCTATTTTCTATTGCCTCTGGCAAGCCACTCCATTGGAGGGTCAATGGGGTTACTGTATGAGGAAGCCCAGTAATTGCATTATAAGGAATGTTTGCCCATTAGCTCAGATAGAATGGTCTCCTAACAAACTCCTTAGGGAGGAGTGCTATTTCAGGTGGGGGATGGGAGAAAAAGGAATTGAAAAGTAATTGAAATTGCAAATGGCATTTTCCTGGGCCCTAGACAAAAATGGGTTCCATACATCCAGCAGGGGGCAGCAATGCACAGACATTAATTTTGGTCATGTGAATCAGGAGCTTGGTGAGATCTCAGAAATTGCAAAGCAGTAAGGATGGCTGGGGAGGTTTACAGACAATTTCCAGGCCCAGCAAAGCTGGCACTGTCACACCTACCCTTTCCCCTACAGGCACACCTTTTATTTTTCTCAATATATTGAGAAAATAAATGTTTAGGTTGGCTGGTTTTTAATTCTATAAATTTTCTTTAATCTTTCAGCTGCGTTGTGTAATTTAGAATTTCTGCAGCCTGACTGAAAATTATAAGTAAACTAGGATTAAGAAGTCGGCCTCATTAATATGATAGTTCAGTTAATAGACCCTTTAAAATTGTAATGCAATCTATCTCCCTCCCTGAGTTGAAATTTTATTAGTGCTGTAACTAAGACACCTACACACCAAGTTTGGTAACTTATTTGTTGATCCATTTTAAAGTGGAGGAAAAGAGCCTCCAAAAATATAAACATAAATAAAAATCTTAAAGAAGTATCAGTTTTTCATGAACTAGGCATAGAAAAGACCTATTAGTCCATTCCTAAGGCTGTTTAGGAATGTGGCCCATAATGTATTTTCTCAGTAATTTGTCAAGTTTGCTTGTAAATGACTTTGATGATAGATGGCTTTGCCTGCTTTGCTGGGCTGGAAAATTCTGCAGCCCAGCACACTTCTCCTTCAGGAAGCTTCTCGCATCTTGCATAATGCTTCTCCCAGCCACGCTTCCCTCTTACCCCCCTTCCCAAGGTTAATTTAATCCTGTTGTTCTTCAATGAAGTACCCTAAATCATCCTCCTCCCCTTCCCTGTCTTCCTCCTGTTTAAACCCTTCAAGGATGTAATAGTCTGGAAAATATTTCAATCATCATGTCTCCTTTTCAGCTGGCCAATTCAATTCCATTTGGTGCTGCTTGTGCTGAAGTGCAATTTTTCACAGCATTGTTTTTAGTTTAAATAACATACAGTGCACTATTGCTAAAGGTCTTCTGGAACATTCCACTTGGGGTCTTATCCTTAAATAATATTATTATTTTTTTTTTTTTGAGATGGAGTTTCGCTCTTGTTACCCAGGCTGGAGTGCAGTGGCGCGATCTTGGCTCACCACAACCTCCGTCTCCTGGGTTCAGGCAATTCTCCTGCCTCAGCCTCCTGAGTAGCTGGGATTACAGGCACGCAGCACCATGCCCAGCTGATTTTTTTGGTAGTTTTAGTAGAGACGGGGTTTCACCATGTTGACCAGGATGGTCTTGATCTCTTGACCTCGTGATCCACCCGCCTCGGCCTCCCAAAGTGCTGGGATTACAGGCGTGAGCCACCGCGCCCGGCCCTTAAATAATATTTTGATGGGAAACTAACTCAACTTTTCATAGGAAGAAATCCTATTGACTCCCAGCACTAATTGGCTATAAATTGAGCTAAAAGTTCATCCACCCTGGGAGTTAGACCATCTTCCTGAGCTCTCGTGGTATCCTGTATTAGATGCCTAATGGATAGACTTAGTGAATAAATATGTATTTGTAAGTGCACCATTTAGAAAACAGTCAAGTGAAAGGAATTTAACTCTGCTAAGCCAGCAAATTTAATTTTTCTCATTTCTTGCCCCTTCTTCCCACATGGCAGCTCCTCAATTTACCAGCAATATGCCCTTGCACATATTACTCAACCTTGCTGAGTCTGTTTCCTCAATTGCAAAATAGGGAAAGCAAGATCTTCTATGTTTTGTTATAGGGGTCAAATAAATATGTACTGCATTTAGTAAAACATATAATAAGTCCCCAAGAAATTATTATTATTACTCCTATCATTATGAAGTCTGAATTCTGTTCCTGGGTTATCTTTCAAAGTTCCTGCCTGCCTATACATTCACATTGCTCAACAAATGTTTCTTAGGGAACCCCTAGAATAGACCAGATTCCCTGTGATTCACTGTCACAGATATATGGGTATATATATACATACCCATATATATACACATATATATGTATATATATATGTGTATATATAGGTGTGTATATAAATATTATATGTGTATATATATGTGTATATATAGGTGTGTATATAAATACTTTTTGGGATGCTCAAACATATATGTGTATATATACATATATGTATACATACATGTGTATATATGTGTATATATGTATATATGTGTATATATATACACCCCACATGTGTGTATATATATATACACACACACACATATATATATACACACACACACGCATATATACACACACACACACACACACACACACACACATATATCTCCATCTAAGCACTCATCCCAACTATAATTAAACAATGAATCATTCACTTAGGTGTAAATCTAGTTGTGTATTGGGTGGTGAATTCTCTGGCATTCAGTAAATGCCTTATATACCATATTTATAAAATATCTGTTTTTTAATATATTAAACATATTTTTAAAAATAAGGAAGCAAAAGCATGGATTTTGTGATTGTTTGGTCTGTGTCTCCATTAGAATGTGAGCTTAATAAGGCCAGAGGCTGAGTCTATCTCAGTCTTGCCTACAGTACCAGTGCCTAGAATAGTGTCCTACCATTCATAAGTGATTGAATGAACAGAGGAATGAAGGAACATCATTCCTCCACTCTCCCATGGGAGTATGTCATGTTCAGTCTTTTTCTTATGTTACTACCTTAAATTAAATGCTCCCTCCTTCCTAAATTCAGAGCAGCTAATGTCCTCTCTTCTCTCCTTAATGGTATGTCAAATGTACCTCCATAAGCTTGACTAGGAACTTCTCATGGGCAGGAGGCAGACAGTGGAACCTAGATTGTTGTATAGAAATGAGCACACAGAGGTCTGTGGTGTCTGCTTGTGAGACTATCAGACTGCGATATCTTCTAATGCAGGGCAAAGGCTAATTCACCTTCAGTGCCCAGAACATACCACACCCCAAGCCTGTACATGGTAAGCATTCAAGGGAGGTCTACTGTGTCGATTAAGGCTGTGCATTGGTTTTCTAAACTTTGCTCACCATATACAGGTTTCCTTCAGAGTCTCAGTGTCCATATTGCTGTTTAACACAACTGAAAAGGAAAAAAAAAAAATCAAAATCCTCACCTGGTTCCTTCACCCTCTCACTTTGTGGATGATTTCTGTCATTAAGAGCTTCGGGATGACTTTCTAAGATACACACCCTAAGAGTCTCATATAACGAATGGCCCAGAACATGACTTCTTTATTGTTAGCTGATACCAAGAGATCAGTGTGTCTTTTTGGGATGCTCATAAACAACCTGTGAAATAATCTACTTTACATTTTTAAGGAGGACTTAGGTGCATGTACATGAGTCTGTATGAGTTGGTGAGAGACAAAAGGGAGACAGAGTACTCTCCTGAAAGCCCACCAAATCATTCAGCTCTATTTTCCAGTTCAGAATTCACTGGATAGCACAAAACAAGCTAAATCATGGCAGGATAAAACACTGCGGTCCAGACAATGAATACGCAAATAGCATAACAGAGTTAAGTACTGAGAGAGCCATCTATAGTAGATAATTTAGCTTCCCTTTAGTGAAAGATCAAGCACAGAAGCGCAAAAAGATTACGCTAATTTTAAAAAGAGAAGATGGATATTAGCTAACGTGAAAAGGATGAATATAAGGAGGCGCTGGGTCAGTACCCCCGGGGCTCAGCAGTTCTGGAGGATGGCAAACCCAAGTCTTTGGGTACCAGGAACAGCATGTACAATGGAGGTACTTACCTCCTGGACGGCACCCTTGCCCTCTGTGTTGCATCTGTTGCTTCCATGGTACGAAGTTGCCACTGTCTTTGTTCCAATGCACTTTGAAAAGACAGGGCACATTTATGAGCAAAGGCATGGCTTTGTCCTTTCAAACCTATCCAAGGCTTTAGAATGTCAACTATAGTGGTTGGAAAGCAGCCAGCAAATTAGGAAGCTACAGAAAAATTTTGTGAGCTTTGAAAATAATTTATTTCAGTTTATAGTTTACATAGAATGTCAGATCTGAAGGAGTCTCCAGGAGTTATCCAGTCTAACTTCATTCTATAAGTGATAAAATGAAGTCCAGCAAAAAGTAGTAGTGGTGTTATTGATAGCTAGAGCTTGAATGTACTGTTCCTGATTCTCACATTAGTGATTATTCCGTTACATCTTGCTGTACTTCTGTCCAGAATGTTTTTGTAATGCTGATTAACCTGGGCAGTTTTGGTGAATTTTAGCATTTCCCATAGATTTTACCATGTATAATTTTGGAAAAGGGGCTTTGTTAAAATATTAGAAGACCAACTATAGTAGTTTCTTGTGGTTTAGGTGGAGGCAACCACTGACTGCATTTTCTGTTGCAATAAGTTTGGTGATTGTAATACAGTTTTTTGGTTACAAGAAACAGAAAAACTGACCACAGCTGCTTGAAATAATATAAGTTCATTTTTACAATACAAGCATTCTGGAAGTAGGAGGGTTTGGATTTGGTGCAGCAGCTCAGTGATATTAGAGTTGATGTCTGATTATCTCATCGTTTGCCTCAGTCATAAGACAACTGGCACAGTTCCAGCCATCATGTCTGCATTTGATACAGAAAGAGAGAGGGAGCAAACTGCATCTTCCTTGTTATTGGGGGTGGGGAGGGGAACTTTCCCAGGTATATCCAAGAAGTCTTCTGTTTAGATCTCACTGGCCAGAATTGGCCATGATGCAAAGTTGGAAAAGCAGGAAAAAGGATGTCCCTTATAGGCTTAGCTTAGTCATTACCCATTCCCCCAGGGCTTGGCACATAATCAGGAGTTTCTAATGCTGAGGGCTCCATATCACCCTAAAAAAGTCAACATTCCCCATATATATGTGATATATTTGGAGTACAAGCTTGATGCAAGGATGGGCAGTAGAATTTTGTGGTGTCTGATTCTGTAATATCTTTATACCTTTAGTGGAAGATTATTTTCCAACCAAAGGCTTATCTGAGGATAACAAAGTAATTCCATTGCCAGACATTTATAGAGCCCAACCTGTGGAAACAATAAATGCCTGAAACAGTTTATCTGCACTATAATTCAACTTCTAAAATGTAGGTCAAGAGGAGAAGCTTTATGAAAAGTTCACTGAAAGTAAATATTGACAAGTGTTTAAATTTCATAATATAAAAGACATAAAATTAAAATTCTGCTTGCGCCTAGAATTCTGTTAAGTCAAACAGCAACGCACAACTCTGTGCTTGGTTCTCTTCTAGGCAGTTGGGATCCATCAACGGACAAATAAGAAAAAACATTTGGGGCACAGGACTTGGGGATTGTATTAGTCAGGGTCCTGCAGAGAAACAGCACCAATGGGATGAGTAGACAGTCATTCCTCTGTAGCTGTGGGTTCCACATCTGTGGAGTCAACCAACAGAATGGCAGATCAAAAATATTTGGAAAAAAGTGTATCTATACTGAACATGTATAGACTTTTCTGGTTATTATTCTTTGAAACAATATGGCATAACAATATTTACATAGTGTTTACATGGTTTTAGATATTTGATATATTAATAGTTTTGGATATATGTCCTTATCAAATATCACGTTGAATTGTAGTCCTCAGCGTTGGAGGTGGGCCTGCTCGGAGGTGTTTGGGTCATAGGGCAGATCCTTTATGGCTTGGTGCTGTCCTCATGATGGTGGGCTCTCTCGAGATGTGGTTGTTGAAGTGTGCAACACCACCCCGACTCTCTTGCTTTCACTCTGCCCTATGAGATGCCCCTTCTCCTTCCGCCATGACTGGAAGCTTCCTGAGGCCTCCTTAGAAGCCAAGCAGATGCCAGCTCCATGCTTACTTTACAGCCTACAGAACAGAGCCAATTAAACCTGTTTTCTTTATAAACTATCCAATCTTGAGTATTCTTTATAGCAATGCAAGAACAGCCTAACACATAATAATCTAAAGATTATTTGAAATATACAGGAGGATGTATGTAGGTTATATGCAAATGCTATACCATTTTATATTAGGAACTTAAGCATCCTTGAATTTTGTAAACATTGGCAAGCCTTTAAGTCTCATAATATAAAATATGTAATTTTAAAATGCTGCCTGTGCCTAGAATTCCATTAAGTCAAACCACAGTAGCATATCAATATGTAATATATGTGTGTGTGATGTGTGTGTGTGTGTGTGTGTGTATATTTGGTTTTTTTGTTTGTTTGTTTTTTTCAAGACAGTCTTGCTCTGTTGCCCAGGCTGGAGTGCAGTGGCACAATCTCAGCTCCCTGCCACCTATACCTCCTAGGTTCAAGTGACTCTCGTGCCTCAGCCTCCCAAGTAGCTGGGATTACAGATGTGTACAACCACGCCCAGCTAATTTTTGTATTTTTAGTAGAGATGGGGTTTCATCATGTTGGCCAGGCTGGTCTCGAACTCCTGACCTCAAGTCATCCACCCACCTTGGCCTCCCAAAGGACTGACGTGAGCCACCGTGCCCAGCCGCATGTATATTGATATACCTTGGTATCCTCAGAAGGTCCTGGAACCAATACCCCTCCCCCCACAGATACTGTATAGATACATATATATGAATATGCACATATGTGTGAGTGTGTTTGTTTATATGTATATATACACCCACTGCTAGATGTATGTTAAAAGATTTGAGAAGTCTTGAGTGAACATCTACCACATGTCAAGTGCTGTGTAAAATGGAGAGAGAATGGGGAGTGACACAGTCCCTGCTTTCAAGGGACACACCACTGGATGAGACAAACAAGCATAGAGACCCTCACAAGGCTGAATGGTGGCTGCCCTGAGTGAGCGCAGAGCTCACAGGGGTGTGCGGGGACAGGCACAGCTGTCCTCACTGAGTCAACTGCCCTCTGGAGTAGGCCCAGTATAAGGTCCCAAGAGCTGGACTGACTTAGCTCTGGTTCCCAGACCTGGAACCTGAATCCAGACCACCTGCCTTGTCATCCTGCCTCGGCAGAAGGCCTCTCTGAAACCCACAAGCTGAATCTTGACCCAGTGAGGATGAGTCCTTTACTCTGCCTGAACAAAACACCACCAGGTGACATCAGGGGCTGGTGGTCCCTGATGGCAGTGCGTTGGTCACAGAGGACATGAGTATTGTGGAGTCAAAAGATGCTTGTTGCCACAGCAAAGAAAAGCATGATTTCCTGCAGGGCAACCAGCCCCTATGGAGATGAGGCTGCTGTAGCTTCCACCTCCCTCATTCATGCTGCAGAAGTATAGCCTTCCTCTAACAGTTGAGGGTCTGAAACTTCTGTGCTTTCCTCAGCCCTGGGGAGAAAACCTAATGATTCATAGCAAGCTGAAGATAGTCGGTGGACATGGAAAACTGGGAGCCATGCTGGCCTTCAGAGAAGAGAACCGACGGCTGACTGGACAGCCTGGCTTTTGTGCCTTTTGGATTTTGTACAATTAACATGCATTACCTTTAGGTATGATGTTAGGCAAGCTGATAGCAAAGGCTTATCTGAGTAAAGTGAGAGTCCATGAAGGCCATGTGCTAGATTACAAACAGCATGGGCTCAGAGTCAACAGTCACAGCTCTGCCACTTATTATCTGGGTCATCTCACTCATCTGCTTCAAGCTGCAGTTTTCATGCCAGGAAAATGGGATGCTCATGGGTTTGCAGTGAGAAATGAATGAGGGGATTTATGTAGACCCTTGAAGCCAGAAGTTGATCTTGTCTGTTGGCCTTGAGACACAGGTAGGCTGGAGGCCACACTGATGTGCAGCCCTGGGTCCCCAGCCGACAGCTACAGTGACACCTTGCGTGCCTCCATAAACTGGTCTTCACAACAGCAATCCTGCCCCATCAGCAAAAGCACTTCCTATTCACTCTGCTCAAAAAGTCAAGGAAGTATGTCATATATTTAAAGAGAGGGCAGAGTCTTTGAGGTAGCTAAGGTGATAGGATCTGATTATGCATACAGTGCTATGTGGTACAGGCACATCCAAAATGGACTTTTCAAATCCTCCCCCTCCACACAGCCTCCTTAATCTACCCCTACTGGGACAACTCTACTGACCGCTCCAGGCCTTCCATCCTGATTAAGCACAACTTCATAGGGATGACTCCTCAAAGGCCTCTTTGGCTTTCCTTCCCTTGAAAACACTGAGGCTTCTTTCCTAAGGGTAGATGACAGAAAATACTTTACTGAAATCCATTCTTTGGAGCTGCCAAGATGCCCAACAAAGGTGTAATGTCTGAGTTCCTATAGAAATTGGGTAGAACATTTATTTGACAGTTCACCTTGTGAAGGGCTGGTTACCATCTTGAACTGTTGTTTAAACCTTGTGGCCAGGTATGGTGGCTCACGCCTGTAATCCTGACACTTTGGGAGGCTGAGGAAGGTGGATCACTTGAAGGTCAGGAGTTTGAGACCAACCTGGCCAACATGGTGAAACCCTATCTCTACTGAAAATACAAAACTTAGCTGGGCATGGTGATGGGTGCCTGTAAATCCTAGATACTTGGGAGGCTGAGGCAGGAGAATCACTTGAACCCAGGAGGCGGAAGTTGTAGTGAGCCGAGATTGTACCGTTGCACTCCAGACTGGGTAACAGAGTGAGACTCCGTCTCAAAAAAAAAAAAAAAAAATACACAAAAAACCAACAACTAAAAACCTTAAATTGTAGGATTTTTGAGTGTGTTTCCCCACGGCATCTACCATGTGGCTTTGGATACAATAAACACTTTTTAAGCATTTCATGAGTTCCAACTTGGAATTCTCTCTATTGCAGAAAACGTTGGCATGCTAACAGAGAGATTCAGGTGCCTTAATGCCCAAGAGTAGGTAATTTGGGAATTATCTCATGGAATTCAATTGCCATAAGAGATAAGTGGAATAAGATTTTTTGGTAGGAAAGCCTTTTAGGGCTTCTTTTTTTTTTTTTTTTTTTTTTTTGAGACAGAGTTTCACTCATGTTACCCAGGCTGGAGTGCAATGGCGCGATCTCGGCTCACCGCAACCTCCGCCTCCTGGGTTCAGGCAATTCTCCTGCCTCAGCCTCCTGAGTAGCTGGGATTACAGGCACGCACCACCATGCCCAGCTAATTTTTTGTATTTTTAGTAGAGACGGGGTTTCACCATGTTGACCAGGATGGTCTCGATCTCTTGACCTCGTGATCCACCCGCCTCGGCCTCCCAAAGTGCTGGGATTACAGGCTTGAGCCATTGCGCCCGGCCTTCTTTTTTGTTATATAAAGGACATGTTCTCAGAAAAATGGGACTCATGCTGATCCAGTGCAATAATAATAACAAAAGCACAGCATTTGAGGTAGGCGGAATGTGACCCCTTCAGAAGCATCATCCTTCTTAGCTTCACTAGCTCTGATATTCTGGTAAGTTTCTTAGCCTTCTAAGCCTCAGTTACTTGATCTGTAAAATGACACTAGCAATACCTGCTTTGTCATCTTTTGTGAAGGGGAAATGAGAATACGTGAAAAGTGCTAGACTGGAGCCTCGTGGGGGAAGCTCTTTTACCCCATGTCCTGATTTGGTTGAAGGAATCCTATACGCCTCATCCAGATGCACTGAGGCGCATGACTGAGTCTCTTGACAAATTCTTATTTTTTAAGGCTGCATGCTTTTTTGTTGTGAATTCCTAAACGTTTACAATTTCTAAGGCCACATTTGTGACACAGAGATCAGATCCTTTCTGACACAGTGTGACTGGCAGGTCCTAATGAGCTTGGGACAGAGGGGACGTAGTTTAAGTGTTAGCATTTCTGGAAATGTTGAGATATGGGTGGTGGGGGAGAAGAAGCTATTTATTCAGGGCCTAACCTGATTAACAAGATGATGCATTTGAGAGACATGAAGGTGGGTTGCTCAGCTTTCTCTCTGCTTCCAGAAGCTTCTGGGTTCCCGGTTATTTTAATAGTATAGCAAGTAATAGGCATTAGTGACTAGCCATGAATCCTAGATTTGGAAAGGACGACTCCTAAGACAGGGAGTCTTACTGGAAGGAGGAGATAAACATTGAGTAGGTGCTCAGCTCAGCAGGCTGCCCACAGTTTACACAGGCTTCTTGGCTCAGAGTATCTGTGCTAGGTAAAGTAGGGGAAAAAAATCTCTTCAATTGCTTCAGAAGCACACTTATTAAGCCCCGTGTGTCAAGCCCCAAAAGAAATAGGAAAAAAGGCAAAGGACCTGATTTTCCTATCTAGGAGTTTACAGAGTAGATTATGAAAAAGGTCATACACAATTGTAATTTAGTGAACTCTCCTTGCTATAATAGAAAACAGCTTTCATGCTCGGAATCAAATAGAGAGGGTTTTCATGCTTGGAAAATTCAGTAATTAATAAACTTCCAATGTTTCGAAATTCATTTCTTTGTAGCCATTTAGGAAAAGAACTGACCAAGGTTCGGACCCAGGATCGGAACTTTATGTTGCATGTAAAATAATTTGAAAGGGTGAGATATAGCTTTATAAATTTTAATAGAAAACAACAAACCTAATGATTTACCAGATTTGAGGGGTAACACCAGGCACAAGTAGGGTGAAGTGTTTGGGCTTAAATTACAGAATTTTTTTTTTTTTAACAGGCATGATTTTCCATGTGTAGAAAATGGTCCAGGAGGCTTGGACTAGGACATGGAGCTGGAAATCAGGGAGCCCGAGTTTCATTCAGTGAACATGTAAACACCTTACAGAGCACTGACTTCACGTGCCAGTGCTGAGGATAAGGGCAAGCAACAGGGTGGCACTCTGATGAAGTTGATGGAAACTCACTCAGGGCAGCAAACAGCTCTCCCAGCCAGGTCAGTCAGAGAGGAACTAACATCACACAGTCTTAAAGAAGAGTCGAATTGTCTAGAAAGAATGAGAGGCAAGTGGTCCAAGCAGAGTGAACAGCGTTTCACAGCACAGTCAGAAGGACACAAGTACTAGAGTTGGAAAAGGCAAGAGCATGGGCTATCGAAGCATAACGTGTTCCAATCACCTGGGGACCTGTGTCATGCGGGTTCTCATTCAGAAGTTCTGAATGAGACTTGAGACAGTCTTTCTAATGAGTTCCTGGGTGACGCCATGCTGCTGCCTTTAGCCCACTCGATGTGGAGAGGCTGTAGAACATGGAGCATGGAGCTGGGAGTAAAAATGGGGCTGGATGGAGGAAGGTGAGGGTAAGGGCCTGTCACCTGGGCTGAGGGTTGCACCCTAGCACACTTCAACTGTACTGCATACCGGTAATAGCATCCAAGGTGCTCCCAGCCACCAATGGGCTCTGGGAGCTGTCTATAAGCCTCAGCGAGCTAGCTCCCTTTCTCAATCCAAATAGCAGTGACATCCTCAACCTCCTACCCCCCACCTGCCACTATAACCTTCTTCCCTCCACCCAAGCCTGAGGTTTCTGCCAGGCTCTGGCTGGGCTTCCTCTTCCTTTTGGCCTCCACGGGCCCCCAATGTGTTAATCGCCCCCCCTCGATAGCTCCCACCTTTTACCTTCCCCAGCTCTTTTTTCTCAACTCTAAAACCTGTTCGGCACCCTCCTGTCCTACAGCCACTGTGCTGAGAAACTGGCCCTGATCCTGGGTCCCCTTCCAGCTTCTCTCCAGCCTCTCCCCCTCCTCACAGCCTGACTGCGTGGAAGAACAAACCCACACTTGGAGCTTCTCTACTTCATTTCATCAGTTCTATGTAATCTATCACTACCTCAATTCTACCTTCCCCACTCTGTTGAAATGGATCATCTGGAGCTAACACTGGCTTTCCAATTTCCCAGTCCAGGAATTTCAGGCCCAATCCAGCTTGTGCTCCAGAGCACTTTACAGCGTTGCTCACCCGTGCCTTGAAACCCAGTCTCCCTACAGCTCTTCAGACTCTTTGGCTGCCTTCTCAGCCTCTTTTCCTGGTTCCTCTTCCTCCATCCATTCCTCACCAGTTAACAGCCTTTCCCAGGCTTCTCTCTCCAAACATCCTGCTGTGGGCAGATTGCCCAACCCTGGGACGTGAGCCACTCTTTCTATGCTGTTGACTCAGGAACCAAGCCCTCTTTTGGTCACCAAATGTCTATTGGCCACATTTATGTAGGCGCCTGACAATTTCAAAACAGATTCCTGCTTTTCACCCCTAAACCTGCTTTTTTTCTCCAGGGTCCCACCCAGGGGAATCATACCCCTACCTTCCTCTTCTACAGAAACCAAACTAGGGAGTTCACTTGACTCCTCTCCCAGCCTCACCTGCCATCAGCAATGGTCCTGTCCTCTGCCCCCCACATTGACTGCTGCCTTAGTGCAGGAGATGCCTTCATTTCATTACTCATGTTATCGCCTTTGCCTCCACCTGACCTCTCTGCAAGGGGCTGTGGCTTTCAACTTTGGCCACACATTAGAATCAGTTGGATAATTTAATAGAGTCCTCCAGAGAAATAGAATCATTGAATATGTGTGTACGCACATACAAAGATAAGGAATTAGCTCACATGATTATGGAGGCTAAATTCCAAGACCTGCAGATGGCAAGCAGGAGACCCAGGAGAGCAAAGGGGATCGTTCCAGTCCAAGTCCAAAGGCCTGAGAACCAGGAAAGCTGGTGGTATAGGTTCCAAACAAACCTGGTAGGTTCAAGACCCAGGAAGACTCAATGTTTCAGTCCAAGTCCAAAGACCAGAAAAGACCAATGTCCCCCTCAAGCGTTCAAGCAGGAGGAGCTCCTTCTTACTCTAACTTTTCATTCTATTTAGGCTTTCAACTGGATTGGATGAGGCCCACCCACATTACGGAGTGGGCTGATGGTTGCATCCTGGCCACCAGCCTGCCTATTCAAATGTTAATCTCAACAAGAAATACCTTTGCAGACACACGCAGAATATTTGGCCAAATGTCTGGGCACCCCGGTCCAGGCAAGATAACCCAGAATATTGACCATCACAGAGAACTTCTAGCAACCTGATGCCCAGGTCACACCCCAATCTCATTACATTCAAATTTCTGAGGCTGGAGCCCGGGCATTGGTTGATGGCTTTTTTTTGACGGCTCTCCATATGATTCCAAAGGGCATTCAAGGTGAAGAGCCACTGCTTTCATCTCTTCTCCCTCAAACTGATTCTTCACACTGCCACCAAAGTGGTTTTCTTAAAACTCAAATTGGATTATGTTTGATCCTCTTCTCAAAAGCCTTCAATGACTTTCCATCACATTTGGGAAAATTCTTTGGCGTGTTATACAAGTCTTTTTGCATGTTATGAAAGACCCTTCATGATTGGCCCTCCCTAATTCTTCAGCCTCATTCCTTGTGGGCCCATTAGGGCATTGCACCCAGGCTGTTCTGATTCACCTCTCAGGCTTTCTTACAATTCCCCACATTTACATGGACTTACCCCTCTGTCCAGAATGCAATCTGTCCCCATCTCACACCCAGCCTATTCTTCTCCCTAGTCTTTAAGATCCTACTCTGGTGTCATCACTTACAGAAAGCCTTCTGGGACACTCTTAGACTAGGTTAAACATTCCTTCTTTGGACACCCTAGCACCCAGTGCTACCACCACCAAGAGGGAGCCACTGGATGGAGGGGATATCTGCTATTTACAAAGCAGCAAAACCTAGCACACAGTAGACACTAACATATGCAGTGCACATACATGAAAGAACACATTCATCTCTTCCTACATCCCTAACCTCAGAACAAGCTCATGCAGCAACACAGAGAAAGAATTGAAAGTTCAATGAGTTGTTAGGGCGAAAGACAAATCTAAAGTACTGTACTTGCTGTTAGGAAATTTCTCATCATTACTCAAATATGAACATAACACGGGTGAAAACGCACTCCCTGAAAAAGCAGCATTATTCCCAAAGAGCCTGGCAGAGGAGTGTTTGCTGCCACAGGGAAGGTGGTCCTGTCCTTGGCTTCTAATGTTATAAAACATGTCCTGCTACAGTAAATGCCAGTGTCTGCTGTGATTCCAGAGAGGCGGGTACGACTGAGCTAATTTCAAAAAGGGGAGTGCAGCACATAGGAACACAAACACTAACACAGTGAAGCTTCACTATGGCAAAACGGTTTTCAAGGAGCCCAGCCAGTGAGAGGTGGTGATTATACTCACAGCCTCCTAATTTTATCAAAGACCGATCAGCCACAATACTCTTTCAAGTATATGCTTCTATTGAAAATGCAAAATTAGGATCCTGGCTGGGTATGATGGCTTTTGCCTGGAATCTTAGCACTTTGGGAGGATTGCTTGAGGCCAGGAGGTGGAGGCAGGCCTGGGAAACATAGTGAGACCTTGTGTCTACAAAAATTAGCCTGGCCTGGTGGCATGTGCCTGTAGTTCAAGCTGCTTGGGAGGCTGAGGTAGGAGGAGAAATAAAATAAGTATCCTGTTTACAAAACTTCAGGGCATGTGAGACGGCTCGCGCCTTACAAAAATAAGATCCACCAAGGTTTGAGAATCACTGGGTTATGGTGAAGGGGACCACCACCTGGCTATGATCCGTCATCACCTTCCGGCTCAGAGCTTCTCAACCCTGGTTGCTTGTTAAAATCCTACCTGGGGGACTTTAAAAAAATCCCAGTGTCCAGGCCAATTAAATGAGAATGTCTGGGAGTGGGACCCTGCATTGTTTTGTTGCTTTTGATACTGGGATTTCCTAAAGCATGTAGATGATTTAAATGAGTGGCCTGGGATGAGGATTGCTCCTCTCGCTTACTGGTTCTGGAACTTGGCTGCACATTGGAATCACCTGGGGGTGCCTGGTTCCCACCCCCCAGAGACACGGTTGTAATTGGTATGGGATGCAACCTGGCCTCCAAGCCAGGACTTGTAAATGCTGTCCAGTGGTTTAAATGAACAACAAAGCCTTGAAACCACTGCTGCAAGCACATCCTCCCACAGCCGCTAACATAGCCCATTTCACCTTGAAAAGAAAATCCATTGTCATAAGCAGATGAGAAACCCAACCTGTCAGGAACATATTTATCCTCCTGGCTGACCTGAGGTGGCTGAGGATCGCTGAGGTGGGAGTCGCCCCTGAAAATAGTCAGTATGCTGGAGAGCGCTGGAGGAAAATAGTGGTGTTAGTTTACAGATTAAACCCTTTGACACCAAGGGCCCTGCTGCCTGTGCCACCAACTGAGCATCCCTGATTTCTGGCCTGTGTGTTGCCCCTGAGCCCTGGACGAGTGGCCGCCCCTCCCAGAAAACATGCAGGGCACATTACAGATAATAAACAGATATGACTAATGAGCTCAATTATTGTAAATTTCTGGGTCATTGCTAATGGCATTTCCCTCCCTTCTCCTTTCATCTTACGTTTAAAGTAATTTCTCTTTCTATTTCCCTATTAACTTGTCCAACCTGAGTTAGCGCCCTGCCCCAGGTGGGTAAGGAGGAGAGGACGTTCTATTCTCCCACCCCTCACTCTGCTGACTCCCACCTCTACCTTATTTCCTCTCTGTGGCTTGTGCCAGATGGGCCAGTTACCTGCACCATCTTGAGAAAAAATTGCCTAAAAAGATTCAGGTAATACCACTCTCCAGAGAGTTTACAAATCTAATACTTTCAGGGCATAATCTTCAAAATTTCTGATTTATTGATGAGGATTCTTATATGATTTTAAAAAAATGAGCATACTCATGAGTTTGCCAGAATCTTGAGCATGAGGTTGTAGTTCTCAACACATTGGAATCATCCAGGAAGCTTTAATAACTGTTTTTTCTTTTCTTTTTTTTTTTGAGACAGAGCCTCACTCTGTTGCCGAGGTTGGAGTGCAGTGGCATGATCACCACTCACTGCAACCTCCACCTCCCAGGTTCAAGCATTTCTCCTGCCTCAGCCTCCCAAGTAGCTGGGATTACAGACACCTGCCACCATGCCCACCTAATTTTGTATTTTTGATAGAGATGGAGTTTCACCGTGTTGGCCAGGCTGCTCTCGAACTCTTGACCTCAAGTGATCCACCCTCCTTGGCCTCCCATAGTGCTGAGATTACAAGTATGAGCCACTGCACCTGGACTTTGATTGGTCTGTAGAGATTCTGATTTAGTGGCGTGGAAATGAGCCGGGCATGGGGATTTTTTTTGATGCTTTCTATGTGATTCCATTTTTTAGCCAAGTCATTTGTCAGTGAGAGGGACTGAGAAAAAAGAAGTGGAAGGACATTCATACAGAAACATCTCTCAAGTTGCAATCTTCCTATGGACTCTCCCCTATGAACCCACAAAAGCATTTGTCCCATTTAGATTCATGCAGTGAGATGACTTTCCTAGGAGATCTGAAGCAGGATGAGGCCACAGAGAAATCTCACAACCAGGGGTGTTTGTTTTCAGTGTCCTTTCATCTCTCTAGGAGTTTTCTCCTAGGGCTGCTGTCTCATTGCTCACACTACCCTCCTCTCCTCCATGGCCCATGAAACGTTTTTGCAATGTTGTTTGGGTGTCACAGATGCAAGAGAAAAATCTCAGTACAGTGGTGATTGTGGGCCTGTGAAGGAGTGGGTGATTCATGGGATGTCTCATGATACACGAGACACTGAAGGAGCTTAGGGTAAATGCTTAGGCTTCCCACACTGTGGTACACATACACATTCCCTGGTCATTTCCAAATACACATTTCCTGGCGATTCTTCCTCAGCTTTCCCTCCAAGGCCTTTTCCTTCCAATGGACAAATTTCTGTGCTGTGTTCCACACCTTCAGAGTCCTGCTATGGGACCAGCTGTGACAGCCACAGTCAGTGGCCTGCCCAGGAACCTTCTCCATTTGCCTTCTTCCTTGCTAGCTGTTGTGGTTTGAATGTTTGTCCCCTCTGAAACTCATGTTGAAATTTAATCCCCAAAGTAATGGTATTAAGAAGTGGAGCCTTTAAAAGGTGATTGAGTCAGGAAGGCTCTGCCCCCTTGGATGGATTAATCCACTCATAGGTTAATGGGTTATCACTGGAGTGGGTTAGTTAGCACAAGCAGGGTCTGTTATAAAAGCCAGTTTGGCTCATGTTCCAGCCCTCTCTCTGTGCGATGCCCTGCACCATCTCCAGACTATGCAGGGTCCCCACCAGCAAGAAGGCTTTGATCTTGGACTGCTCAGCCTCCTGATCTTAAGAAAGAAATTTCTTTTCTTTATAAATTACCTGGTGTTAGGTATGCAGCTATAGGAACAGAAAATAGACTAAGATACCAGCAGAACCTGGAATTTTTTTGGGTATCTGACCTTGCAGCAGATGGTGAATCTTGATCAGTTCAAGCAGTGGTCTTTTACCTTGGCTGCACATTAAAAACACCTGAAAAGTTCTTTAAAAATACTGATACTTGGGCCTCACCCTCAGAAGTTCTGATTTAATTGGTCTTGAGAAGGGGTTAAGGGTTCCCATACGATTAAAATGCGCAGCCAGGACTGAAGATCACTGGTCTAGGATAGTCACGGCATTTCAATTCCCCTTGCCAGTGGTTAAGATTGGGTAAACAATGCCAGTTTGGCAGATGAAAAATGAGAATGCAGGGATGGGAGTGGGGAGATTTAGGAGAAGTTTCTCACCTTTAGGAAGGGATGATCTTCCTTTCCCCTTCATGGTCTTGGAGTTGTTGGGTGGGGGTGTGATGCTTGGAGCCACTGCAGCTGTCTTTTGACTGAGTGGATACACCAGAGGACATAGATTTCTATGAGGTTTACAGGATGCAATGTTAAAAAATAAGCTAGGTTTTCAACAATGTCATTGGGCTGCTAAACAAGTCAAATTCGGAACCCCACCCCTCTAGATGGGGAGGGGTGGCTTGATAGCATGCCCCGCTAGACATGCACGGCGGCATCTGCTGGGCGTAAAGCTCCCTTAGCTCTAAAGCTGTTCACCCGCCACAGGTGAGGCAGGCCTTGTCTGCAACTGAGTTCTTTGAGCAGTGAATGAAGACAGAATTTGGGCAGATTCAGTCTTGACTTCTGGTTACTGACTGTGAATTGAGTCAATGAAATGCAGAGACTCTGAGTCCCTTAGTTTTATCATCTGTACAATGGGACTAGCACCCAGGGGTTGTTGCTGTGGTTCCATTTAAAGAATTCAGCACAGTACCTGGTATGTGTAACTTCTTAGTTAGTGGCAACTTTTACAGTTTTTGATATATTTACTCTCCTTATGCTGCAGTGAGCAAGAGGTAAAAAAAATTGGAAAGAATAACAAGAGATGGTTAATTTTTGGAGGACTAGTACTTTAACAGTTTTGAAAGGCCAAATGAGTTTTTCCTGTTGCCTCTTCTGCCTGAAATCCATCAAAATAATTTGAGCCTGATTTGCCAAGTCAGCACAGATGTTGGGCCCAGTGTGACTGGCTGAGCTCTATTTCTAGCTCTGCCAGCTGATAGGTTTGATGGATGTGTGGAGCCCACCACAACTTGCTACTGGTCGTGCAAAGACTGTGTCTGAGCAGCGGGACCACATCACCCTAGAGGCTGTGTACTACTTGGGACAGCAGCTGTGGTGGGGACCAGGGTTGTGAGCCTCTGAAGGGATAGGGTCCTCCAGCTTTGAGGGCTGAGTCCTGGAGTTTGGTGTCACCTAGATCCAGAGTCGTGATCACTCTGGTGGGGGGAGGCATCCCTATCCTCCCCTAGAGCTGGCTGTCAACCCCACTGATATGATTTGGCTCCGTGTCCCCACCCAAATCTCATAGCTCCCATAATTCCCACGTGTTGTGGGAGGGATCCAGTGGGAGGTAGGTGAATCATGGGGGCAGGTCTTTCCTGTGCTATTCTCGCGAGAGTGAGTTTCACGAGATCTGATGGTTTTAAAAAGAGGAGTTTCCCTGCACAAGCATTCTTCTCTTGTCTGCTGCCATGTGAGACACGTCTTTCACCTTCCGTCATGATTGTGAGGCCTCCCCAGGCACGTGGAACTGTAAGTCCAAGAGACCTCTTTCTTTTGTAAATTGCCTGGTATTGGGTTTGTCTTTATTGGCAGCGTGAAAACGGACTAAAACATCAACCTTGTGCTTAAGATAGGGTTTTCATATCTTAAAAACAAGACATGTAAAGGACACCCTTTGCTGCTAATGTCTTCTCTCCTCTAGGTGGGCTTGACCTTTCCTCCATAGGAAGAATTATCCAGACACTTTGCCCCTCCATGCCTCCCAGCCTTCCCATCCCCTGGCAGTGTGCCTTCTTCTCTGATTACTTCTCTGAAACTGCCCTACCCAGGAGCACAGGTGATTCCCTTGTGACCAAATACAGAATCTCCCTGAGGCAGCAGCCTAGAGAAATTGGTGTGGCTCTGCAGGATCCCCCTTGATTTAAATTCTGGGCCACCCCAGGGAGAACATTGACACTGGCTAAGTTTCTTAACTCTTTCTATAGTCTTGAAAGGGCAGAGTCTATTGTTTTCCTAGAGACCAATAATAACCACAGTGAATATTTATGGCAGGCACCATGCGCAGGGCTTCTGCTCAGGGTGCTGTGGGGACTGTGAGTTGTGTGTGTGGAAGCTCAAACATGGTTACTGGATAAATGAGTACATTTTGCCCAAATAGTATTAATTAGGTATTTTAAATTCCCACTTGCACATTCCCCCCTCCATCCTCCAGGTCCCTGGTTTAGTTTCTGTTAAAGAAGTGATTAAACAAAGACTGTCTTCTTAATGTCCAAATTAGAGCTATTTCTAGAATCGATATATTACAGGGATGATTTGAATCTATGGTAAGACTGAGCAGAAAGAGGTATCTTTGGGGTGTCTATTCACAGGAAGGTCACATTCTGATTTGGTATCTAAATTCAGGATGGTTAGATTAATGTCATTCTGCAGAAAAATTCAATCATTCTGATTATAGTCAGGTCTGACACATTTTTTAAAAACTCTATAACGCAGGCCTCCTGTGCCATTTGTGAGACTAGAAAATCGGGAGTTAGAAAACCCATCTCAAGGTCTTAGAATGAAGACCTCTACATGAGAAAGAAAACTACTCTGTAAAAATAAGCAGGTAGATGAAATGGGCAATTAAAACAGTTGGGCGTCTTAATTGAAGTTTCATTACCCTTGTCCTTGGAAGTAAGTGACTGTAAAGTCAAGCTGGGAATTGGGGAGTGGGAATCTTACTGAGTGATGGTAAGGGGTTACAGACGCCTAGTCAGTGCACTATCTGGGGGTCAGGAAGTGTGAACAGTGTCAAAGCCACAAGATCATGGGCCTGGTTTTCAAAGAGATTTCAATTTCTTTGAGGAGATTAAACTAACCCATTAAAAGCAGAGCATTTGATGCAAGGCTGAATAATTAAGTGCTAAATCGTGGCACAGATGCTAAGTGCTAGTGGAGCCCAGATGAGAAGATCTATGCATTCTGGAATAGCTTGCAAACTCTTAAGGAGGGCAAAGGATTCCAGCTGAGTCTTCAGGAATGGGCTCAGTGTCTATGACTCCAGCCTGGGCATACTGCAAAAGCATGTGAAGAGTGATGGGCAAGTATCAGGAGAGGAAATCTGTGGTTTGGGGCTCTCTCAGTGAAATGACTGGATACGCAGCCCCTCCCCAGCTTCTACCCAGCCAGGAGAACTCGGCCCACAAATCCCTGTGCATGCTACTTACCTTGAGCCTTCTTGGCTTTCCTGGGGTACGTTTCCCTCCTTACCTGCTTTCGGTGGGGGGCAGGTGACCTTCTAAGATCTTCCGCCCATGGCCAGCTCATGTTGGCCCTCTGCCCTTTCCTCCATCTGGTGTCTCTTATTAGCAGACCCCAGAGTCATATGTGCTGCCTATTTTCAGCACCTTTTTCTTTCAACCCCCTGGTAATTATGAGTCTCTCTCCGTAGAACTCTGGACAAGTCCTGGAGGGGCTGGAAGTGCATCTGAGCAGAGCATCCCCACCAGCTTCTTCCCACCCCCAGTCCCAACTGTCCAGTTCTAGCCTAACACCACAGCCTCCCCATAGGTTAGCTGTTTCTCCTGAGAGCTTTTAATAGAACTCTTAGGGTTGGAAGAGATAGAAAGATCATTCTAAATTAGATTTTAAAAGAGAGGAGGCATTTGTTTAACCATGAAACCAAAAATTATGGAAGTTCACATATGGCTGGATCCAGGTGATCCCAGCTATCCATAGAAGGCTGCTGTACTCCATCAGGCACCATTCTCTTGGCTCCTTTCCCCCAGGTGGTAGCAATGGGCTTACACCCTGCCAGATAGCCATGCTGCCTAAACAGTGCCTCTTCCCCGTAGTCCTAGGGGAGAAATCATAGAATCGATTGTGATTTGTCTTTCTTGGGCCATTTTATTCAACCCTGAATTATTTCAGCCAAGGAAATGAGATACTGTTATTGGCCAGGACTGGACACACCCATCTGTGGAGGTAGAGTCAGGAAGAGTGGTTTCTCCAAGTGGAGGATGCTGGTTTTATTACCAGAAAAAAGAAAGCTGACCAGGCATACGTGGGCCCAGTGTGGAAATGAAATGGCGGTCCTTGCTCCCAATGGTCATGGGCTGTATGTCCCATCATTGCTTCCCCTACTGCCCCATGTGTAAGGCTGATACTGAAACTGTTGTCCTCACTCTTCAGAGATGCTCAGAGGCAGGCCTAAGTTTTCCAGATGTTTCCAGAAGTTTCCAACAGACTATGCTGGGAAATCTGGGAAGTACTACTATTTTCAAAGATTTGGAAGACCTTTAGAAGCCTCCATTTTCCCCTTCTTCATCTATTTTTTCCCTCTTCTCTGGCAGTAGCTGACCAAGGAAGCTTTGGAGATCACCCAATTCACTGCTTGTTTCTCATTTTGTTGAGCGACACCTTGGATTCCCAAATAAGAAAAGCAATCAGGAAGATTTCAGAGTGATGCGGAAAGAGGGGCAAGGAGAGGGCTAGGTATTTTGAAGCAGAGCATTTGCACAAGGACAGAGTGCCAATCTCCCAGCAAAGTTGGCAGATGGGGCCTCTGGCAGTTAGAGTGACAAAAAGGTAATCAGAACCACTTGCCACTTTCCATTGAGGCAGACGTGGGAGCCAAAGTGGGAACAATTCCTGGATAATAAATTGTTTTTTGCTTTTCCTTTGAACTTTAAGATTCATCCCCCTGGGCCCCTCCCATCTGATGGATTGATTGACAAGCTCAATGGGCAAGGAGAGGACTCCATACCCAAGAATCTGAGCTGTGTTAAGGAAAGTCTCTGAAGCTAATTGAATGTGAATGTCAGCTGCCACTGATAGGGGTAATAGGATGAAAAGAATTACTTTCATCAAGGGAACTTTTAGGGACTGAGAGAAAAACCAAGCACTGTAAGCAAAGCCCCTAGAACTTCCTTGTGACATCGTTGCAGCTCCAGCAAAAGTCAGTTGAACACTAGATTTTAATTACTCCTCGAAGAATGTATTGCTTTTCTGCAGTCAAGAAATTCAAAGCTAGAGGACTATAAATTTTTAATTGACAATTCATATATTCAGTTTCACATGCTGATATATATTTTTATTACATCATGAACATTGCTAGACCTATCAGCACTATGTTGAGTAACAGTGGTGACAAAGACATTCTTGCCTGGTTCCCCATTTTAAAGGGAAAGCATTGAGCCTTTCATTATTAAGTGTAATGTTAACTGTAGGGTTTTTTTAGATATCAAGTTAAAGAAACTCCTCTCTATTTCTATTTTTCTAGAGTTTTTTGTATAAATGGGTGCTGGATTTTGTCAGTTGCTTTTTCTGTAGCAATTGATATGATCACGTGATTTTTCTTGAGCCTGTCAATGTGGTAGGTTACATTGATTGATTTTATTTTTTTCAAATATTGTACCAGTCTTGCATCCCTTGAAAAAAGCTAACTGGTCATAGTGTATAATTCTTCTAATATATTGTTAAATTATATTTACTAACATTTTGTTAAAGAACTTTCTAAACACAATCCATACTGGGTTTTTGGTTTGTTTGTTTTTTGGTGCTGTCTTTGATTTTGGTATTATCGCAAAACTAGTAAAATGAACTGAGAAGCAGTCTTCTTTTTTCTGGAATAGATTGCATAGAATTACTGATAATTTTTCTTTAAACATTTGGTAGAATTCTCTAGTGAAACCATCTGGAGTTGTGGATTTGGTTGGGAGGAGATTTTTTAAATTACATATTTAATTTCCTTAATAGTTACAGGGCTATTTAAATAATCTAGTTCATCTTGGATGAGTAGTGGTAGTTTGTGTTTCTTTAGAAACACGAGTATTTTCTTTGAGTGACTGTTAAGTGTGCTTCTAATGTGTTTCCTAATACGTGTAACCACTACTCGTTCAAGATGAATTAGATAGTTTGATTAGCTTTATATCTATTTAGGACATTGAATTTGTAATTTAAAATAGTCTATTTTATCTAAGGTGTCAAATACATTGTGTTGGTTTGTTTACAGTCGTCTCTCAATATCTTCAAGGTTTGTAGTAACACTCATGTTTCACTCCTAATGTTAATGATTTGTGTCCTATTTCTTTAGTAGTCTTGCTAGAGATTTTCCAAGTTCATCAATCTTTTCAAAGAAACAGCTATTTTTAAAATTTCACTCATTTCTTCTAATTTCCTTCTGCTTGCTTTGGATTTATTTTGCCCTTTTATGTTTTTTTTCTTGTTTGTTTTGTCAGTTCTTGAGGTGGAAGCTTCGATTATTGATTTGAGATCCTTCCTCTTTTCTAAATGTATGCTTTCCGTGCTATACATTTTTCTTCTCAATACTTATTAGCTATGTCCCACAAATTTTGATTGTTGTATTTTCATTTTCTTTCAGTGTAATCAATATCTTTTTAAAATTCCTCTTAATAATTCACCTTTGATTCATGGATTATAGAAGTATGTTGCTTAGTTTCCAAGCGTTTGAAAAGTTTGTTACTGATTCCTAGTTTAATTTCGTTGTGATTAGAGAAACACAATATAATTTTGATTCTTTTAAATTTGTTGAGATTTGTTTTTGAGCCTGTAATAGGGACTGTTCTGGGCATATGTTCTGTGGGAACTGGAAAAGAACATATTTTTCTATTGCTGTATGGAGTGTTTAACAAATTTTGATTAAATTCTGTTGGTTGATGGTGATTTTCAGTTCTTTTATATTCTTGCTGATTTTATGACTAGTCGTTCTGTTAATTGCCGAGAAAGGGGTGTTGAAGTTCCAACTATAAGACTATGGATGTGTCTAGTTTTACTTTCATTTCACATATTTTGCTACCTTCTGGTCTTAGGCAGAAAATTCAACCATATTAGGAGGTGATCTGCTAGACCTAGTTGACTAAAAATTGAGCTTTTATCACATTTCTTATGTTTTATTATATTTCAAAGAGCAAATGTCTTTTGGATTATGTTGACAAATTATATAATTTTCTCCTCTGATATGTCCTGAAATGTTTCTTCAACATGAAGTACATTGTATTTCTTAATTATTCTTAAATGTTTACATCAGAGTTCCAAGAGGAAAATGAAATGGCTGGAGTTCTCTGTGAAGAGAACTAAGGGTTATGTGGTATTGAGATAATTTATTGTAACAGGCCTAAAGTTTCAGTCTTCTGAACTTCATTGACTTCATTCATTTTAGGTAAAAAAATAGTGACTTCTGTTAAAATTCAGAGCTTTTGAAAATTGAGAGCTCTATGAGAGATAGCATTGGCAAAATGATGAGAAATATGGGCTTTAGAGGCCAAGTTTGTGCTTCCTAGTTACACTTGTGACCTGTGTAACTTTGGGATGGTGTGTAAAGTCTCTAATAGTTTCTTTATCTGTGAAATGGGATTGGAATCTCTCAGGATTGTTTTAAGAATCAAATGGATAACGTAGTGCCTTGCATTCACTGTATGTTTGCACCTCGGTTGGATTAAAGGATGGTGCTAATGAGTTTGGGATTGGCTTTATTTCTAGTCTGAGGGTTTTCCCATGATGGGGACCATTTCCTTTCATTTGACGAAAATGCATTCTGTAAGTCATAGGGACATTAGTAGGACAGTGCCAGTGACTTTATCAACTCATGTTTCTGTTCATGGGTCAGAAACGTGATCATTAGAAAGTGAAAATATGTTTACTTGCATACTTTTATTTACATACTTAATCACACTTATTGGCCATGGTGCAAAAAGTGTGTACCTTTCTCATGGAGAGGTTCCACCACATCCCAAGCCAGGTATTAGTTAGAACCAAACGCACTGTGTGGTATCAAATCCAGCTTTACAATTATTCCTTCTGTTGAGACATGTTACAAACTAGCTACAGGCTGGGCACGGTGGCTCATGACTGTAATCCCAACACTGTGGGAAGCCAAGGTGGGCAGACCCCAAGGTCAGGAGTTCAAGACTAGCCTGGCCAACTTGGTGAAACTCCATCTCTACTACAAACACAAAAATTACCTGGGTGTGGTGGTGCGCGCCTGTAATCCCAGCTATTTGGGAGGCTGAGGAAGGAGAATCGCTTGACCCAGGAGGCGGAGGTTTCAGTGAGCTGAGATGGCACCACTGCATCCCAGCCTGGGTGACAGAGTGAGACTCCATCTCAAAACATTAACTACAGCATGGACTTCTATTTTATAGTAGTATAAAGATTTTTTTTTTTTTTACACCCAATGGGATTACTGTGTCTTTGGTAAAGAAGGGGCAGAAAAGGTGTCAGTGGTTTGGAAAAACCTCTGAGGCAAAGCAGTTTTTATGAACTCACTAAATATCTTAGTTGTGCAGTGACTCTGTGGGCTTTATTTTGTTAAATCATTTTGATTTAACCAGGAAACCAGAGTGAGAAAGGCCAATTGGCAAGAAACGATTCAATCCTACCTATTAGGTATTTGTTTCCATTTGACACATACTTAGTCAGGAGTCTTCACAGGGCTATCAGAAAATGATAGTGACTTTTTTTTTTTTTTCTTAGGAGAATCATCTTAGTTAAATTTAGCAAAACTCTTAATGGGTCTGGGAGTTCCAGAAACCATGTGATGGCCCCACAAGGCCTTGCAGATGCTTTTTAAAATTACTTGGGAACAAAAATGTTCCCTTTGGCTGGCGACCTTGTTATGTTTTCTCATGCCCCTTCCCTACATGTCTCCATTGCTGTCCATGTCAAAGACCAAGAATCTAGAATCAAATGTGTGGGGCAAACACTGAACCCCCAGCCCCTAGCACTTGACACCCAATATTCCCACCGAAATGAGGTTTGGGTCAATAGGGATTGAGGCCCTTAGTTTCACAGGCAAGATAGGCTGATAAATTGGAGGGAGTAGGTAGAAATATAAAGAAAGAAAAGTGATCTTCAGGGCCACCCTCTGCAGGGGAGGAATTATCACCTTCAAGAAGCTTTTATTAAGTGGCTAATGAAGTATGGTGCTTCCGGGGCCCATCCTCCAGGGGGAGTGATTCATTTTGTAGCTAGTTATCTAAATAAGAACGTGTGTGGCATGAACTCCAGTTTTACTGAATTTTTCTATGGCTGTCATATTGTTTACTGCAGATGTTTCAAAAAAAAAAAAGAATTCAAACTAGTTCGGGCAGATGGCCCTGTGGTTGGGAGACTAACTGCTAATTGGCATTCCCTGGCTGCTGCTGCTACTGCTGTCGGAGTCACCTGGCAGATATCTGAGGGGATGATTAAGTGACAGGTGTGCTGGGGATGTGGCCAGCCCTCTGTCCTCAGGGCCTTTGAGACATCATGTGCAGGTGGCCACGTCTGGGATGTGAGTCAAAGCTACAGGTGATGTGTGAGGAGGAGGAATTGGGTTTGGGGCTGTGCGATCACCTCCGCATGCTTGCGAGGAAGACACATGCAGGGAAGAGGCTGGGTTATAGATTAAAAAAGCCATTTCCTGCATGAGAAACAGAGACTGCAGTGTTAAAGATCCTCATGAGCTGCTGTTTCAATTCGTGATTACATGAAGCAAGGACTTGGATAATGTAATTCTTAAGTGATTTGCAACGTGCCTTTCAGGCAGGTTTATTTCAATTCTACATCAAGCCTACTCTCAGTGGCTGGGAGGAAGCCAGATGAGTGTTTGCTGGCTCCATTCTCCAGCTTAGACGAGAGCTGGGGATGAACAATGCAGATCAAGTGGCAGGACTTGGCCAGCCCACTCTCCAGCCTCACAGAGCCCAGGAGATTCTCAGCCAAGTGAGGTCAAGGTACCTGAGCAGCCTGAGGCCTAGAGGTCACTTGGCTGGGACGCCCAGCATAGGGAGCTCTGTGACCTGCAGAGTGCCTGCCTACCTGTCTGCCTCTTCCCAGCTAGGCCATGTCGCCACACCAGCCTCATCCTCCTTCCAACACCTTTTTGACCTCACTACCTACAGCAGTATTTTTCAATCTGTGGGTTGCAATCCATTCATGACATGACATTAATCTGGTTCACAAGCATTGGAAAAAAATAGAATAGAGAGAATCAGAATTATTTTTTTAGATATGGTTTTGCTCTATTGCCCAGGTTGTACCATCACAGCTCACTGCAGCCTTAAACTCAGGCTCATGCCTCCCGAGTGGCCGGAACTACAAGTATATGCCACCACACCCAGCTAATTTTTTAAATTACTTTTTTTGGGGGCGGGGGGTGGTAGAGATGGGGTCTTGCTATGTTGCCCAGGCTGGCCTCACACTCCTGACCTCAAGTGATCCTTCTGCTACAGCCTTCCAAAGTGCTGGGATTACAGGCCTGAGCCATTTCACAAGTAGTACCTACTGTTTGATGAAGCATATTTCAAGTGTGCTGTGTGTTTGTTTGCTGGGTAATCTTTGTAAAATATATCCCTTACTGTGAGTCAAAATGTTTAAACTGCTGGACTTGTCTGTTAGCAAACACCCCTTCCTAGGTAAGATCCTCCCAAAATATACACATATCCCTCAAATAAAGGAAAAAAAAGGCAATGCCAAAGCTCGGTACATTTAATCTAACTTAAAGAGACTATTGTAAGAACTCTGGCCAATGTGCCAATTGAGGTTAATAAATTTAGGGTACCCTCTGAATTCAGAAGTGCTGAGTGCTTCTGACGGAGAATGATGGGAGAAGGGGTGTCTCGGGTCATTTCAGTTACTGCTTTGTAACAAAGCACCCCAAAACTTAGTGGCTAATTAAGAATGGTCTTCTTTTATGATGCTCGTGAATTATATGGGTTGAGATTCAAGAGGGACATGGCAGAGATGACCTGACTGCTCTGTGACATCTGAGGCCTCAGTGAGGGAGACTTGGTGGCTGGAGGCGACTCGGCCTCTGAGGGCTAGAATCACTGGGAAGCACTGACAGGTCTACCAGTTAATGCTCCCTGTCAGGGACACTTCAGCTGAGGCTGCAGCCACAGCACAGCAGTGGCCTCTCCACGCAGCCTGGGCTTCTTCCCACTGTGACCTTCAGGTAGGCAGTATTCCAAGTAGCCCAGTATTCCAAGAGAAGCAGGTTGGAACTATGTGGCCCCTTGGGACATGGCCTCAGAGTCACTTCTGCTGCTTTCTAAGGGCTTCAGAGGAGCCCTGGAGGGAAAAGACACAGACTACACCTTTCTAGGGAGGGAAAATCAAAGAATTTGATAAGTTGCTGCAGGTAGGAATTTTTTTGAGGGGTAGGGTAGAGGTTTGAATTTTAGTGGCCTTTGAAGGACAGGCTGCAGTTGAACGTGGTGGGATGCACACACGTGGCAGAGACCAGAGGGCACGTGGTCGGTGGTGTAGAAGAAAAGGGATGTGGGGACCTTTATGGAGGCTCTGGGGGCAGAGTGCTGGGATGAGTCCTAAGAACAATGTGTGTGTGAAATCTTAGAGGAATGGAATCTCCTGAAAGGCCCGAGTGTTCCTCTCTCGGGCAAGCAGATTGTCAGGAAGCAATAGCTAATTATTGGACAAATGAGTGAACACCAATGCTTGAAGATTACCTGAGTGCTAGCCACTGAATATTCAGTACAAAGAGGAAGCTTCCGAAGCCGGAAGTGGTACAGTAACTCCCTTAACTCCCTTACTAGAAAAGCCTGGAAAGGTACCCAGAGGGCAGGGAGGTTGAAAGGGAAGGAAGGCTGGCAGGATCTCTGTCCCGTTCTGCACCCAGCCTGGGTGGGCAAGGTTGTGTCTGAAAGGGAGGGCTGGCCAAGACTCCAGTTCTTTCACAATCCAAAAACGTGGTTACATAACCAAAGGGAATATGAAGGGAAGAGAACGCACTCACTTCTGGAAGCTTCTAAGAAAGAACACCCTGTTTTGAAAAGCAGGCAGGATGGGATGCAAATGAGGCTTTCAGAGGCAATTTGGTAGAAAATGGGACGTCTATTAGATGATTACCAGTGTTCGCTCCCCCAAACTGGAATAATCCTCCTGATCCGGCTGCATTCATTGGGATAATCTGCAAAATCGTGTTTATGGACTTTTAATAGTGAGAGGGAGCATTTCTGGAGATGCCGATTTCCACAGATCACAGAACCTCCTCAAAACCCTGAGCTTGGGGGAAGGGATGGCCATGGGCTCTTCTGTCCCCCACCATTAGGGCCGGTGGAGGGGGTGGGGGCAGAAGGCCATTCATGGAGGTCTCCACACAAAAATATACCAATGTTTTTGCACTGCTTGGTTGACATTCTTTACATGGGAGTTCTGGTATGTTAAATAATAAACCCTATGCTCTCTTGACCTCACAGAGGTATCTCATGGATTAAGGGTTTAGGATAACAATCCCTGTTGCGCGCGCCCCGCTCTGCAGTTCAAACCACTTTTCCCGTAACAACTTCGGGGCTCTCCATGGGCTCTTGAAGCGGCGTCTCATTGCTGTCATCCCCAGCTACGCTCATCTGAGTCCCTGTCCCCCAGGCCTTTTCCTAAGCCCCTACTCCTACCGCTCTCCCCCAGGAGCTTCTGGGCTCTCCTCAAGTCCTTGGAGAAGAGTCACCTCCCGCTCTCCTGCTCGCAAGCTGTTTCTCTGCCAGTCCCGGTCCTTGAGCTCTCCCACATTCATCAGACTTTAGGGATTTATTTCCCATCTCCCTCCGTCCCCTCCCCACTTCTCCCATGATTGATGTGAGTTGCCCTCGCACACATTTTCCAAACTCTCCAAAAAGCAGCTCTCTCCGCGCCCATCTATGCGTGCGGACAGGGCCTGGACTTGGGGCCGCCTCGCGCAGCAGCACTCCCAGCGCAGCGCGGCTCCACGGGCTCCGGTCCTCCGACCCGCCCGGGATGCCTGATGCGGGGGCTCACCTAGTGCTCGAGGTGGCCATTGGAACGGCTGGGCGAGCGGGGCGCAGTCTGCGAACTGCTGGGGTCCACAGAGGGCCGGCCAGCCTGGCGCTTTCTACTAACCCCCACCTGCTGCTTCGGATTTGGAAACGCATTTTCGGGCGTGATCACGCAGCTGCCTGCAGGCATTCCAGCACCCCTTGAGGTGGAGACCCCTGAGTTGGGCTTTAGTTGCTTTTATTGTGGGGTACCCCAGGGGGGCAAAGAGAGAGAAATCAGTCCACAAAGATCGGGCTTCTCGAAGGGTCTTATTTTTTTTTAATGCACCACTCAGAGTAACCAGTGGCACCGCAGAAACTTCATTAACACGCCCGTTAGTGGTGTCGGATTCACGGCTGCTACCGCTGGTGGGAGGCTGGGAGCTGCTGCTGCGAGAGCAAATCAGCTTGCGCTAATGCATATGTTAATAACACTAACGTTGGAGCATTTGGTGTTCCTCAAAGACAGATAGTAAAATATGTGCGCTGTCTCCTCCAACACTTCATAAGGCAGGCGGCGGGGAGAGGGGAGCAACAAAAAATAAAGCCATTCACTTGCAACATTTATAGTTAGCATTTATAGAGGAGAGCAGACTGTGAGTGATTCTGAAGGCACCACGCCAGCACTCAGACCCTGCGTCTTGCATTATTCAGCAAGTCCGTTGTAAAACGCTTTGGTGACAGGCGCGCTGAAGCTTCTGAGTTTGGAAAGGCAAGGCCTGCTGGCTGACCAAAGGGTTCCCTTGCTAGCTTCTCTTCCTTAGGAACCTGCTGTGCCATCTGTTGTCTGCGGTGCTTGCTGGTGTCCCTGTGGATGTACCCAAACGAGGCACCCTTGGGGACTTCCCTGGAAATCCTACCTGACATCAGTTTAGCAGCATCAATTCCCACTTTCCTGGATAGGGATCGGTTAGGATGTATCCACAGCAGAGCTGCTCGAGTTGAGCCTGACAGGCATCACATTTTATATTTAAACCACAAGGTGATAGTCTTTAAGCTTATAATTAGAGATATTCTAGAGGAATTCATTCAGTTGCTCTCGCAAATGAATGTTGTGATGGGGAAGGTCCTGGAGTTCAAAAAGGCAGGCAGTGGCTAGCAATGCATGGGCTAACGGCCTGTGACACTGGCCCAGCTCTCCTCTGTACCCCTTTAGTGGGAGAGTGGTTCTGTTCCCACTTGCACCTTCTCCCTCAGCAGAAGTAAAAGCTCTCCGTCCCTCGGTGGGAGAGTAGGATGGCCAGGGTCTTAGCTACTATTGTTGGGAGACAAACTATCCCAACACTCACTGGCTCATGGAGTATGGGATCTTTAGATCCTATCACAGAGGTTTAGCCTGGAAAGTAGAGCTTAGTGGCTGGAGCTGAGAGGAGGTGGAAGAGAAGGGAAGAGGTGTTATTGCATGTTGCATAGATAGCTGGGTCTTCAAAAGAATATGGTGCTGTTTCAGATTGCAGGTTTGTGCCTACCATGTAGGATTCTCAATGTCTATCTTCATCCACCTGGTTTCAAATGACTCTGAGCAATATCTCCAACTTCTTCAGGAAATGGAGATAGTATAGTTCTTGGGGTTTTCTTTCAGGTTGATGTCCATCAGAAAATATCTCTGATGTAATGAGTGGGCTGCAATGAAAAGTAAGATTTTAAAATTTGGATATCTCTGGTTCTGTATCAAGAAAAAGTTGGTATGCTGAATCTGGTTTTCTGATTGGCAGCGTTAAAAGACTGAAAATATGTTTCCACAGTTAACATTTGTAAAAGTCCTGCAGTAAAGACTGCATTGAAAAGCTTTGGTTCCAGAGAAATTAGGACAGTTCAGGATGATTCTGATCCATGGTGATTGCTGTGGCATTTCACCGGCACTGTATCTGCTAGAAGTGGGAGCTGTCAAGTCTTTCAATGAAGTTGTTGTATAATTTGAAAAAGAAAGTATCTCCGAACAAACAAAAGCATAGAAACCAAGGTTCTATAGCACATTAGAGATCTGTGGCTCTTTAGCCATTTCTCCAGTAAGATAACTTTGTCATAATAGGCCAAGAACCAGGATACTCTTGAAGAACAGCTGCCTCTTGGAGCTGGGGCCAGCATTAGCATTAAGGTCCTTCATAAGAAGTATATATTTGTCATTATTTGGCTTTGAACTGTAGTGAAATACTTTTAAAAATGAGAGTATCTTTGCTTTCTTGTTTAGATTTGTCTTTACTAAATGTTAAAATAAGTTATTTTTCCCAGGCCATGTACTTTCTGGTCATGGAACAGAAGGCAGGCTGTTATGAGCATAAGGAGTTGACTGGAATAATGAATGAAAACCAGCTTGAAGCTTCATGAGTTTCATGGTGGTGATGCTGAGGTGTCTTACTTGGGTCTTCAAGATGGGCATAGCTCATGGAGTAGGGATCCTGACGTCCTATTGCAGACTTCAAGATTTAACCTGGAAAGTAGAGCCTAGAGGCTGGAGGTGAGAGGAGGTGGAAGAGAAGGGAAGAGGTGTTTGTGATTGTAATAGGGAAAGTCTTGGAGTTCAAAAAGGCAGGCAATGGCTAGCAAGGTATGGGTTTAAGGCCTGTGGCACTGGCCCAGCTCTCCTCTGTACCCCTTTAGTGATAAATGGTTCTCTTCTCACTTGTACTTTCTTCCTCCTCAGCAGAAATAAGAGCTCTCCATCCCTCTGTGGGATGGAAGGATGGCCGAAGGTCTTAGTAACTATTACTGCAAGACAACCTATTCCAACACTCACTGGCTTAAACCACAACCAACTTATTATGCCCATGGTTTCTGTGGGTTAGGAAGGGCACAGTGAGAGTGTCTTGTTTCTGCCCTGTGGTGTCTAGAATCTCAGCTAAGAAAACATGGAGGCTGGGGGCTGACTTGATGACTGGGAGCCTAGAATTATCTGGAGGCTGCTTCACTCTGTGTCTAGGCCCTGGACTGCTGGGATGTCTGGGAGAGGAAAGCCAAGACTCCTTGTCATTTGCCTTCGTTGAAGCATGGTGGCTTGGGGGAGTCAGACTTAAAAGTCTGCTTACATGGAAGCTCAGGACTTCAAGCTAGAATGTTCCAGTGAACAAGGGAGAAGCTGCATCATCTTTCCATACCTGGCCCCAGAGGTCACACGGTCACCACGGTCATATGCTGTTGGTAGAACCAGTCCGAAACCCTCCATGATGAGCAGAGAGGAGTGGGCTCCACCTCCTCAATGCAAGTGTGTCAGACACATTGGAGAAGAGATGTGGGATGGGAGACGTTTTTGCAGCAACCTTTCAATTCAGCCTTAAATTGGGAGATAAAGAAACTAAGCAGAAAAAGCTCAAGGGCAAACCAGGCATGTTCTTGCTCGGGTATCCCCTTAGAACAGCTCTAACTTAGACTCTCTGCAATGTCTAAAGAACTGATTGGCCAAGTTGATCATATTTTTAAAAACCCGTCAGATTAGCTATGTGGGATTGTGTAAGCCAAAGACAAATTGGCTGACTGGGAGCTTTTTCACCTTTCCAGAGATGGTTATGTAGTGCCGGGTAAAGAATCAGCGGACCCATGTCTGCAACGAAAGCTTGGAGGCCGCCTTTCTGGCAGTGTCTCCCCCTCCCCATTTCCCCTCTGCCTTCTTGGTTACTAAGCAGTTACCTGGCAACCAGGTCTCCTCCACATTGGCTCTGGAGCCAAGAGGCTCAGCCTCTCCTCCCCCAGCTCTCAAGTCTCCCATGGATCACTGGGGACAGGATACATAATGAGATTTTAATTGTCACATTGTATGGAATCATTTTTTCCATGTGCCTATCTTCTAGGCAGAGATGTAATTTCAATTAATTTTGCTTATCTGATAAAATTTTCATATTCTTTAAGCTAATTTCATTTGAACTAATAAGCACTGTGCTCCTCTTTGAGTTTCAGCTCAGGTGTCTTAGCCAGAGCCCAGATAGCCTGCATACTCGGGCACATTAGAGAGCATCTGGGTTGTGTGTGCAGAAGTGCCCTCTCTCCTTGAACACAGCTAGTTTAGGGAGCCTTTCCTTTTTCTTTTTTTCACTCAAACATTCCTGAAAGTGTATTTGGTTTTATTAGTTTTCAGCTTAAGGGATCAGTATGTCCCAAACAAAAGGTGTCCCATTGCTCTAACTGCCAAAGCCATAAAGATTGAAATTACACTTAACTTGAAGGAATGTCTTCCTTTTCTCCCTGCTACTGCAGGACACAGGGCAGCTGGTTCTAGCTCAGTAATGAGTTTGAGTGTTGGTTTTATTAAGGGAAGGGGGAAGATGAGAAAGGAATTGTAATTTAATACGTGGGAGAAAGCGGCTGATGTACCTTAACTTTATTTCTCAGTAACCCCCACGGGTGTGCTAGCTCTGGTTAAAGTTCATTTGAACCACTACATGCCTTTGCAGAAATTAAGTTGCTCTCATTTTTTTTTTTCTTATAGTAGAAATAAACTACAAACATTTTATCATTTGTTCTTTGACATGGTACTGAGTTTGGTCAAAACCAAATAAAAACTTGAAGCTATTGAGCAACAGAAATTCAAATGCAAAAAAATGCTGCAAGGTAAATGTTTAAACAAACCACACGTTGGCCAGTTTTTGGGTTTCATTGCTAGCATTTTGTGGCTAGCATGTTTGTTTCTCATCAAATCAAGAAGAGAAATCTAAGGAATGAGAATGAAAGAGAAAGGTTTAGTCAGAAGGAGAAAACACAAGTGAGGTTGAAGATACACACACATGCTTACATGTGTACACTCACACAAATGATGGCTAGGTCCTCAGAGGATCAGCCCTGAGCTTCTAGCCCAGGCTGTCACTGGTTCCCTGTGTGACCTTAGACAAGCACTCAGCCCTTGTTTCTACATGAGTGGAATGAGGAGTGGACTAGGCGCAGGCACGGTGGCTGGCTGAGGTTTACCAGTGTTTGATTCAAAGCCAAGCAAATGGGGTTGCATTGAGACCTCAAGGGTAGGCAGTGAGTTCAAGACTTGACAAAGAAGAGAAGATTAAGACTGTAAAAAGAGACACTTGCTTCAATGGTGGTGCTCAAACCCAAGTACTATTCCTCATCCTTGCTGTTAGCACAATGAAATTGGATCTGTCTTTCAGGGATGGACTCCCACCAACCACCTGGGAAGACTGATAAATTGTGATGGTTAATATTGAGTGTCAACTTGATTGGATTGAAGGATGCAAAGTATTGTTTCTGGGTATTTCTGTGAGGGTGTTGTCAGAGGAGATTAACTTTTGAGTCAGTGGACTAGGAGAGACAGACCCACCCTCAACCTGGATGGGCACCATCTAATCAGCTGCCGGTGCTGCTAGGGTAAAAGCAGGCAGAGGAACATGGAAGGACTAGACTGGCAGAGTTTTCAGGCCTCCATCTTTCTCCCTTGGGTGGATGCCTCCTGCCCTCGAACACTGGACTCCAAGTTCTTCAGCTTTTGGCCTCCTGGATTTATACCAGTGATTTGCTGGGGGCTCCCGGGCCACAGACCAAAGGCTGCACTGTCAGCTTCCCTGTTTTCGAGGCTTTGGGAGTCGGGCTGGCTTCCTTGCTCCTCAGCTTGCAGACGGCCTATTGCGGGACTTCACCTTGTGATGGTGTGAGTCAATACTCCTTAATAAACTCCCCTTCATATATGCAAGTATTTCTGTCCTCATTATTTCTGTCCTTCTAGAGAACGCTGGCTAACACAGATTTAAAAACTCAAGCACCAATGTGACAATTTATGATGGAAATGTAAAATGAGAAGCCCATCTATTATGCAGTCCCAGTGTTCGTAGCCACAGATCGACATCGCAACGCATAAGTTGCTGGAAGGGACATGTTGGTTGTTTGCAGTTTGGGGAAATTATGAATAAAACTGCTAAAAAATTCATGTACAAGCTTTTGTGTGAACATAGCTTTCAAGTCACTTGAGTAAATGGCTAGAAGTGGGATTGCTGTGTCATATGGTACATACATGGCAACGTGTGGTTGGTGTGTAGTCAGAATGTCTTCTGAGTGGCTATGCCATTTTTCATTTTCATCAGCAATGAATACTAACCCAAATTATGTTTATATTTACTTGATAAACAGGGACTTTTTCATTTGTGCAATAAATATTTGAGAATTCATTAAATGCCAAGTGGTATTCTAGACACTGGGAGCAAAATAGACAAAAATTCCTGTCTTCATGGAGTTTATTGTCTAGTTGGTGGAAGGAGACTAAGAAAATAAACAAATGCCATGTATGCAGCATGCCAGATGGCAGTTAGTACTAAAGAGGAAGATACAACATGGGAGTGAAACTTTCAAGAGCGTGTCAGCAAGGGTTCACTGAGACAGTGACATTTAAGCAAAAACCTGAAGGAGGTGTGAAGTAAGCCCTGAGAGTACGCAGGGAAGGAGAATTCCAGGTAGAAGGCACAGGAGGTCCAAAAGCCCTAGGATGGGTGCATTCCTAGTATGCCAAATAAGTCTGATGTGAGTGAGCAGAATCAGGGAGAAGGGGGTAGCAGGATATGAGGTTAGAGAAAAAAGTGGTGGTTGAGGGGACCAGGTCTTGGAGAACCACAAAAGACTTCATCTTTTTCTGGGGGTTGGTTGCAGAGCCATTGGAGAATTTGAGCTGAGGAGTGGCATGATCTGATCTGACTGAGCCTATGAAAGGATCACTCTGGATGCTGTGTTGAGAAGCAGAGACTAAATGGTAAGAGAGGAAGCAAGGAGGGTAGTTGGAAAGTTAATGCAGTGATCCAAGGAAGAGACTTGTGGCTTGACTAGGATGGAAGCAATGGAGATAGTAGGGAGTGACTGGATGCTAAAAATACTGTTAGACTGGAGCCAGCAGAATTTCTTGGTAGATTGGATGCAGAATGTGAGAGAGATAGAAGTCTCCAGGTTCCTGGGGTTGGACCCTCAGACCTTCCAGGTGAAGGGTATAGTCCTCTACAAGACTGTCCTCACTTGAGATACCAGCTACAAATTTAAGAGTCCCCAGGGCCACCTTCACTTCTGACCAGCTGGCTACATGACCATGACCACCCTCAGGCTTGATAACTGACCAGAAAGACCCACAGAATTCACTGAAAGTATTATACTGAAGATCACAGTTTTATTTCAGCAAAAGGATACAAATTAGAAGAATTGTATAGGGTAAAATTTGAGAGTTTCAAATGCAAAGCTTCCATCTTTAGGGACACATTGCCTTCTCAGTATAACACATGACAACACTCCCAGAGTCGTGGCAACCAGGGAAGCTCACCTGAGTTTCAGGGGCCAGTGTTCACTGGCATTTCACAAATAGGCCTGACTGATTGAATCACAGCCTGTTTCTTCAGCTCTCCTCCTCACCCTCCGGGAGGTCGGGCCAATATCATGTGTGCCAAAGTCCCAACCACCTAATCACGTGGTTGGTTTCTCTGGTGTGACCTGCCCTATCTTGAGTTATCTCATTAGCACACACGATCTAGGGACCCACCATGAGTGACTTCATTGACATACATTATCTGACATGGTCTGAGAGGCTCAACATGAAAACAAAGACATGGCTGTCTCTTCAGAAATTCCAGTGGCTTACAGGCTAACTCCCAGGAGCTGAGGACAAGGGACAGCCAAATGCTTTGCTATACATAGGATAACTTAGAAAATTGTGACCTGAACAAATGGGAAAATGGAATTGTCATGAACTGTGATGAGGAAGAAAGAGCAGGCTTGGGCTAGGGGAGCCTGAGAGTATATTTGGATATGTTCAGTTTGATGTGATTTCTTTTCAGTCACCTAAGCAGAGATGCAAGTAGATAGCTGATGTTCAGGGACAGGCCCTGGTTGGAGGATCAAAACTTCAAGAAACAGGCAGGATTCACATTAGAGATACACCAGAGGCTGCAAGTCCTGAGACCTTGTGGTGCCGAAGGAGAGAAGTGCTCTCCATCTGGCTCTTTGGGCAGCTCATCTCTGTCCTCCAGTTTAATCATCCCCTTTCTGGTCACCCCATTATTGCCTAGAAAGTCATCCCTCCCATCTTGCTCTCTGATAATTCGTCCAGGTCACCTTGATTGGAGGTCCAAGTGTTCCCAGATTCCTTAGTCGAATCTTTACAGGTAATCTCTTGGTTGATTATCACAGGAGTGGAAAATTACAGCCAGCATGGGTGACTTTACAATGTGATCAGTCAGAGGGTGACCTCCTGCCTTTCACTACCTTATCACTGGGGTCATGTCATACCCACCACATGCTGCCTTCAAACTCCTCATAACCAGAGGTGGGGAGCAGGGTTCAGGTTACCCTGGCAAGGCATTTGAATCCTCTGGGGCTGTTAGACACACTTCATAAAAAGGAAAGGTTGGACTTGATGCTTTCCTGGGTCTTTTTTTTTGGTGGTGGTTGTTATTGTTGGCTAAAATGATCTCTAAGTCTAAAGAGTCTTGTGTGCTAGGGGGGTGTGTGTGTGTGTGTGTGTGTGTGTGTGTGTATGTGTTTGTGTGTGTGTGTGAATGTGCCTGTGTGTGTCTTGCCTCCTCAATAGATAGTAAAATTTTTATGCAGGGATGTTAAAGGATCCTAGAGCAGTTTAGAACTGATTTTGCATTTCTTTCCTATCCCTCGGGGCACAGAAATTGGCACATAGTAAATGTTCACTAAATGTTTAATAGTGGTGAATTGAAACATTTATTCAGAAAATTTAAATCCCTTCCCTGCCTCCCATCCAAACCAAACACACACTTTTATCTGTGGGTTCAGAGTGTTTCAGATCCTGAGTTAATCTGTTTAATAGCAACAGTTTTCACCTTTACTCTGGAGAGATGGGGAGAGAGACACTGAGATACCTATCAAAGGCAGAATAGAAAGTTGGCTTCTGGGGTCAGTGTCTGGCTGGGTTTTATTCCAAATCCACCATTTACTAACTCTTGGGAGAGTTACTTCACCACTCTATGCTTTGGTTTCTTCATCTGTAAAATGAATCTAATAATGGTACTTACCTCATAGGATTGATTTGAGGATTAAACAGTTTAATATTTGAAAAGCACTTGAAATACTGTATGGCTACAGTGAAGGCTATGTAACTGGAGGTGGTCTTAGGTATTCAGAGGAGAACTGATTTCTTGTTGTTGTTTTCCTTTTTTTAATTTTTTTTTTTTTTTT
>NW_016107410.1:3669158-3727778 GCF_001604975.1 Cebus imitator
TGCCCAGGCAGGAGTGCAATGGCGCGATTTCGGCTTACCGCAACCTCCGCCTCCCAGGTTCAAGCAATTCTCCTGCCTCAGCCTCCTGAGTAGCTGGGCTGACAGGCATGCACCACCATGCCAGGCTAATTTTTGTATTTTTAGTAGAGACAAGGTTTCACCATGTTGGCCAGGATGGTCTCCAACTCCTGACCTCGTGATCCGCCTGCCTGCCTCGGCCTCAAAGTGCTGGGATTACAGGTGTGAGCCACCATGCCCGGCCTTTTTTTCCTTTCTATCAGAATAACATTAGACCTGGCCGGGTGGGTGGTAATACTTGTAGCACATACCTCATACAGTTAACCTTAGCCCCAAGCTAAGGTTACCATGGACCTAATTTTGTTTTTTTCAAGTGGGAGATCAGCTCGCTGTGTTTCTTTGAAGCTGTAACCTGCAAGTCCCTGTCCTGGGTGGCCTGGTGACCTAGGTGGATGTGTGTAGAAGACCCAGAGGAACAGAACAGCTCCCCACATCCCCACCACTGGAGACCACTCAGAGTTCATTTCCTGATGATTGTGGGTTCAATTCCTTTCCTTTAGACATAGAGGGTGACTTATTATGGAATAATTCTGTATGGAGGTAGAGTGGGGAACTTGTTCGGTATCCAGAAGCATTTACCCCTCATTCTGGCTCAGCTTTCATAATGTACAATTTTTTGTTGTGGTCAACATATGCTTCTGCTCCTGCCAAGCCCCTGTGTCGTGAGAACCAGTGCAGCAGTTCTGGTTTTCCTGCTGGGGAATAAACCGCCAAAGCAGGTTTCTAATGAAAGTGCTAGGGAGACTTTAATTATAACCATGCTCTTGGGCTCCCTTGGCAGCCCCTTCTCTTTTGATTCTTTTCAGAGGAGAAACAAAAATGGAACTGCTGGTTAGAGCTCATGTCAGGGAGCCTCAGCGAGCTGGGGCTCTTTGGTGTAGCCAGCTCTCCCCAACCCCAGTGGAAAAGCAGTTCCTCCCAGATCACCTGAGCCTGACTGGCTTTCCAAGCTGGCCTGCACCCCAGCACAGCGCAGGGAAGAACCTCTTCAGGGTGCCAGAGGCCAATTGCATGTGGGAAGAAAAAGACCAAGCTTAAAGCAAATCCTGGGTTTATTGCCTCCACTGAGATTTTAAAAAATTGACTACAAACTGCTGTTGTCTGGGCTCGTTGGGACAGGTTGCATGTGCTCGTTCAATGGCATTGGATTTTGCTCTGAAAATTCTCTTCCTTTTCTCTCCTCTCAGTGGCCAGTGTTTAGGGGCTTTGTTTTGCTTACTGCCCTTTTCCTTTTCTCTGTCTCTCTCTGTTTTGCTGTGCTTCCAGCACATAGCAAGTGCTGGACAAATGGTGTTCCTTTTTCCTCCTCTTTCACCTGGATCTGTTCTGAGTTCCCTTGCTTGCTTTTTTTGTTATTGTTGTTGTTCCCATAACTTCCTCCCCGCCTTCCTCCCTTCCCCCAGCCACCTGTGTTCTCTTCATTAGTCTGATTCCTTTTTCCCAGTCTCCCTTCTCCTTCCTGCCCTATGTGTCTCTTTTTTTGTTCATCTTCCTTTCATTTAAATCCCAATCTTAATTTCTTCTTTCCTTCCCTCCTTCCCTCTAATCTTCATTTTTCTCCTCTTTGCCTCTTTTGTGGTCTCTGCCTCTATCTTTTCAGTGTCCCTTTGCTCAAATGCTCTCTGCCTTGGCTTGGAGCACTGTATCACCCGAGAAGTTTTAAAAACATCCCAATGACCACGCTAAACCCCAGACCAATTAAATCAGGATCTCTGGGAATGGAACTTGAGTGGAAGTGTTTCTAAGAAGATCCCCAGTTGATTCCCATATTTAGCCCACGCTGACAACCATTGCCTTGTTTTCTGATTGAACATGTTTGTTATACAAAGCTAGCTTTATATTGCTTTTGCTCTCTCTAGGTGGCTTAATTCATGTTTCCATTTTGCATTCAGTGGAACGTATTTCCCTTACATCACTTTCCAGTGTGGGTCCTGTTACCTTTGTTCTTCCTCAATGTCATAAAGAGCCCAGGTCAAAAATGAAGGAGAGATGAGCCCAGGCTTTAGTCAAGACAGGAGTAGCATGGGGAGCTGGGATGGGGCCCAAGAGAGCCTACTCTTGGCCTTACCTAAATGCAGAGAGACAGTAAAGGCACAGCCAGGGACTCGAGCTTCCAGTTTCTAGACACCTGAATGGAAAGCTGGCTTGGGCTATGTGGAAAGGGATAAGTGTCCCAGATACAGGCAGCCCTGCTTACGTTGCCTTTCACAACATCAGCTCCCAGTCTGGGCAGCAAGAACAGCTCTAGCTTCTAAACTTCTGCAGGCCCTTTCTTTCTTCTGAGCCTCTCCCTAGCTCTGGATTTCGCCACCTTGTTCTGTTCGTCAGGTATGTTTGGATGATGCACCGGGGGTTCTGGTGCACAGAGCAGCCTCTTCCTTGACGGCATCTTCACTGGACACAGAGTAAGGAATTTACTTCATGTAGTGGAAACCTCCAAAGCAAATCAACACTTGCTCAGTGGACTTTAGAGTCTCTCGCACTTGTCAAGTAGAGAAGGAAGCAAGAGACCCAGAAGCACTCTTGGAAGTCCTGCCTCATATTCTGCAGTTTTTACCAGGCTGAACCTGGAATAGACCCTGCTAAACACACTAAAGGCATAGGCATTAGGCATGTAGTTTATCCATTGTATAATAAATGTTTTCACGGACCATTTATAAATCAGCTGAAGAATATCTGATAGGGGAACCTAAGTCAAAAAGGCAAAATGATTATGAAAATTTATCTACCAGGTTCCGGGGGTAGGGAAGTCCAAATACTATTGACCCACTAGGCAGAAGTGTCTTAGAATTCAGAGAATCTGCCTGCCCCATAGTGGGTCACATAGGGGCTCCTGATCCCATACCCAAAGTCCCTAGTGAGCAGCTCTGGCTCCTTGACTTTGTCATTCAATGCTGAGAAGTGCTGACCCAGGACAGCCACACTGAGCTCGGCTAATCCATCAGAAGCTGCTTGTTCCTAAGACTGACCAGCAGCAAGTCAGGGCTGCAGAACATGCAGGAATGGCTTCCCAAGGCATGGGCAGCCTGCTTTTCTGCATCCTGGGCTCCAGCTCAAAGGCAGGAGAATAAGTTGGTGACAGCTCCTTCTGAGGCTGGGAATTCACTCTCCTTGCAGGAGTTTGATCTTATCTTTAGTTAGTATCTAGGCACTAGCTGCTACATACAGATGGGTTTAAAGCCTCTTAAGAACTTTTTTGCAGGTGTTTGTTAAACCAGTTTCAATTGAGAGTGGCCTAGGGAAGCCCACAGCTCTCAATTTGAGCTGGAAAAGAATCACCCAGAGGATTCTTTACAAAAAAAGATAATGGTGCTAAGGCCCCATGTCCAAAGTTTCTGATTTGGCTGGCCAAGGGTGAGGTTTTGCTTTTGTTTTTGTTTTTAAAGCAATTGGGTTTTTGTTTGTTTGTTTGTTTAAGGCTGCTAATTCTAATGTTACTCAGAGATAAGGACACTGATACACTGCAAACACATGCAGAGGCCAGGACAACTGAATTCCAGTGTTCTAGAGTTCAGGTTTGCCACCTCCTAGATGTGGCACTGGGGAAAGACCAGGCGTCTCCTTTAAAACTTGAAGGTCAGGCTTGATGGAAAACTTCCACAAGCATCCCAATCTACCAGGGAGCCCAGAAATCCTACAGAAACTCAGAATTCCACACTAGGCAGTCTAAAATCCACACCAGCATTTATGAGCCACTGGGCAGTCAATCTCGGAGATTCATCTGAGCTGGAACGTCTAGGGCCCTGTGATTTCACATTAGCAGCACCGTGACAAGTCACAAGGTCCCTGTTCTCAAAGCACCAAGAATGTAATTGGCACAAGTCAGGCACATGAAGAGCATCCAGGCAGGAGAAAGCAAGGGATGGGCTGCTGGAAAACAATGCGTCAGGGAAACAAAACAGCAGCAGCAACAACAAAAACCACCAAGGTTAGTTGACAAGGAGGCAGGAAGGCAGAGGGGCGATCTCCAAACTGTTTTCATGCCTGTGCGAAATGGTTTATGTGGAGGGCAGTGTGTTCTCCACTTTAACCAGGAGCTCCCAAGGGTCTAAGTTATAAAGGGAGTGGAGGAAGCTGCTCCTGCTGGGCAGATATGCCAGGCATGAGAGGACTACATTTTTTTAACAGCCTTCCTGGGGAGGTTATGGATTTTCTTCCCTTTGGGACTCTTAAAAATAAAACTTTTTAAAAAGCAAAGAAAGACATATTTTTCTTTTATATTTCAAAGGTGCTTCTGCTGACCCATAATCAGAAGAGCATGGTGATGCCTTTGTTTCGATGTGTTTTCCAGAAGAGGGGTGGGGCTGGGTTGTTTCCCCATCCTGTTCTCTCTCCTTCTGCCTTTGTAACAGTTTTTGAGGCCACTGACCATGGCTAGAGGTGGTGTCTGTAGCTGGGAGAGAATTTTTCTCTGTATGAGGCGAATGCTCCATTTCTGGACTGCTTAGATTCTAGGCTTAGCATCACTTAGCGTCTACCTCTGGGGGGAAAAAAACACCAAGACAGCTATTTTAGGTGGTCTCTGAGGTCCCTTATAACTCTGATACTTCATCACCAAAAGTATGAATAAGCTAATTATTCATAGGGAGCAGAACTTAGGGGCTGTGCTCTGCAGTGAAATTAAGCATAGGAGCAAGGTGTGGTCATGAGGGCACTGGTGAATTCCTACCGTCTCTGATTTCTAGTGGGTTGAGGAGTGCAAGACCATCATGCCGTGCCAGCAGACAACTCAAGCTGGTAAATTGAGGGTGAGATCCAGCTCCTCCAACTGTTTTTGATAAGCTAGGCCTGCCATGGATGTGACTTCCCCAAGACAATGACATTTGAAGTACCCCTAAATAACACCACAGATCTGTTTATGGATGAGATATGGGTAAAATAATTCTTCTTGGATACTGAACAGTCTGCTTTGCTGCACCCCAGCCTCCAGCTCAAAGGCAGAAGAATATGTTGGTGGCAGCTCCTTCTGAGGCTCGGAATTCACTCTCCTTGCAGGAGTCTGATCTGCTCTTTAGTTATTATTTAGGCGCTGGCTGCTACATGCAGGTTGGTTTAAAGCCTTTCTTAAGAACTTTACCGCAAATGCTGTCCATCCACATTGACTATCCACGTCATAGCTGAGTCTCCTATAAGGGCCCATCCACACTTGTCTTTACTTTGGAGGTTACTGTTATCTTGGCTAAGCAGAAGCTCTATCAAAAAGTAATCAGAAACTGTATACAGACATGAAAATTAACATGCTCCTGAATAATCAATGAGTCTACGAATAATTCAGGAGGAAATCAAAACATTTCTTGCAACAAATGAAAATAGAAACATGACATACAAAACCTATGGGATGCTGCCAAAACAGTCGTAAGAGGAAAGTTAATAGTAATAAGTGCTTATGTTTAAACAGTAGAAAGATTTCAAATAACCTAACAATGCACCTCAATGTACTAGAAAAGCAAAAACAAAACAAAGCTAAATTAGAAGGAAACAGATAATAAAGATCAGAGCAGAACTAAACAAAATAGAAAAAAAAATACAAAAGATGGATAAACATTTTTTAAAAGATAGAACTGATAAACCATTAGCTAGACTAAGAAAAAAAGAAAAGACTCAAACCAGAAATGAAAAGGGAGACATTACAACTAATATCACAGAAATACAAGGGATTATTAAAGACTATTAGGAAGAACTACATGCCAACAAATTTGAAAATCTAGAGAAAATGGATAAATTCCTGGACACATATAACCTACCAAGATTGAAATAAGAAATGGAAAGCCTGAACAGACCAGCAATGAGTAACAAGATTGACTCAGTAATAAAAAGCCTCCCAACAAAGAAAAGATCAGGACTGGATCACCGTATTTCTGAATTCTACCAAACTTATTTTTGTTGTTGTTTAAAAAAAAAATTCAACAGCTTTAGGGGCACAAGTGGTTTTTGGTTACATTGATGAATTGTACAGTAGTAAAGTCTGGGCTTTTAGTGTACCTGTCTTCTGAATAGTACACATTGAACCCAATAAGTAATTTTTCTTTTCTCTCCCTCTGCCAACCTTCCATCCTCTGCATCTCCAGTGTCTAGAATATGCCCCTGCATATCCATAGTTTAGCTCTTGCTTGTGAGTAAGAACAGGCACCCACCAAAATTTTAAAGCAGAGCTAACACCAATTCTTCTCCAAATCTTGCCCCAAAATTGAAGAGGCAGGAGTTCTTCCCAATTCATTCTATGAGGCTCTAATATCAAAACCAGACAAGGACACACACAAACCTCTAGGTGAATATTCCTGATGAACATAGAAGCAAAAATCTTCAACAAAATACTAGCAAACCAAATCTAACATCACATCAAAAAGATAATACACCCTGATCAAGTGGGATTCATCCCAGGGATGTAAGGATGGTTTAACATATATATATCAATAAATGTGATATATCACATCAAGAGAATGAAGGATAAAAACCACATGATCATTTCAGTGGATGCAGAAAAAATATTTAATACAATTTAACATCCCATCATGATAACCCTAAAAAAATTAGATATAGAAGAAACATACCTCAACCTAATAAAAGCCATATATGACAGTTCCACAGCTTATATCATACTGAACTGGAACAAGACAAGGATGCTCACTTGCACCACTCTTTTTCAACATTGTATTGAAAGTCTTGCCAGAGCAATTAGACAAGAGAAAGAAAAGGCATCCAAACTGAAAAAGAGGAAATCAAATTGACCCTCTTTGCAAACAACATGATCTCATGCATAGGAAAACCTAAAGACTTTACCAAAAAGCTCTTAGAACTGATAAATGAATGCAATAAAGTTGTAGGATAAAAACATGCAAAAAATCAGTAGTGTTCTTATACACCAATAATGAACTAGCTGAAAAAGAAATCAAGAAAGTGATTTCATATATGATAGCTATGAAAAACACTTAGAAATACATTTAACCAAAAAAGGCTTTCATTGATGTCTGCAGTGAAAACTACAAAACACTGATAAAAGAACTTGAAGAGAAAAAAACTGGAAAGACAACCCATGTTTATGAATTAAAAGAATTAATACTGTGGCTGGGTGTGGTGGCTCACATCTGTAATCTCAGCACTTTGGGAGGCTTAAGTGGGCGGATCATGAAACCAGGAGATTGAGACCATCCTGGCTAACACAGTGAAACCCCATCTCTACTAAAAATATAGTACATTTGCTGGGCGTGGTGGTGCATGCCTGTAGTGCCAGCTACTCAAGAGGCTGAGGCAGGAGAATTGCTTGAACCTGGGAGGTGGGGGTTGCAGTGAGCTGAGATTATGCCACTGCATCCCAGTCTGGGTGACAGAGACTTCATCTAAAAAATAAAAAAGAATTAATGTTGTTAAAATGACAGTACTACCCAAAGCAAGCCACAGATTTCTATCAAAATACCAATGACATTCTTCACAGAAATAGAAAAAAAAAAAAAATTCTTGAATTTGCTTGGAACCGCAAAAGACCCCAAATAGCCAAAGCAATACTGAGCAAAAATAACAGAGCTGGAAGCATCATACGACCTGACTTCAAAATACACTACAAATCTATAGTAACCAAAATATGACAATGGTATAAAAACAGACATGTAGACCAATGAAACGAGAGTCCAGAAATAAATCCACATATTTACAGCCAACTGATTTTTTGCCAAAGTTGCTAAGAAAACACATCGGGGAAAGGACACACTCTTCAATAAATGATGCTGGAAAAACTAAACATCCATATGCAGAGAAATAAAACTAGGCTCTTATCTCCAACCATATACAAAAATTAATTCAAAATGGGTTAAAGATTTAAATAAATGCAAGACCTGAAACTGTAAAATGATTAGAAGAAAACGGGAAATGCTTCAGGACATTGGTCTAGGCAAAGATTTTATGGGTAAGACTTCAAAAGCACAGACAACAAGAAGTAGACAAATGGGACTATATCAAACTAAAAAGCTTCTGCACAGCAAAGGAAACAAGTGAATGAGGAGACAACCGTAGAATGGGAGAAAATATTTGAAAACTATACATCCAGCAACAGACTAAGATCCAGGATCTACAAGGAATTCAAATAATAGAAGAAAAAAAAAAGGGAATAATCTGATGTAAAATGGGCCAACGATTGGAATAGACATTTCTTCAGAAAACACACAAATGGCCAACAAATATATGAAAAAATATTCAGTATCACTAATCATCAGGGAAATGCAAATCAAAACCACAGAGGGAGGTCAGAGATTTTTTTAAACTTCAGAATGGCTTAAGAAAAAAACAGATGCTAGTGAAAATGTGGAGAAAAGAGAAATCTTACATGCTATTGATGATCATGTAAATTAGCACAGCTCTATGAAAAACAGTATGGAGGTTTCTCAAATAACTAAAAATAGAACTACCACATTATCTAGTAATCTCACTTCTGGATATTTATCCAAAGGAAAGGAAATCAGTCTGTCAAAGAGAGACCTACACTTCCATGGTTATTGTAGCACTGGTAACGGTGGCTAAGATATAGAACGAACCAAAATTTTTCTGGAAAGATGAATGGATAAGGAAAATATGTAAATATGCAATGGAATACTATTCAGCCACGAAGAAGGATGAAATTTTCTCAGTCACTTCAACGTGGATGGAACTGGAAGACTTTAAATGAAATATTAGACACGGAAAAACCAATACCACATGTTCTCACTTGTGGGAGATTTAAAAAAACGTTGATATCATAGAAGTAGAGAATAGAATTGTGGTGATTAAGAGTCTGGTAAGGGGAGGAGAAGATCTGAAGAAGTTGCCTAATGGCTACAAAATTACAGCCAGAGAGGAGTTATGAGTTGTAGTGTTCTACAGCAGTGTAGGATGACTAGAGTTAACGATTTATTGTATGTTTTCAACAGGCTTGAAAAGTGGATTTGAAACCTTCCCAACACAAAGAAAAGATAAATATTCGAGGTGCTTAATTTCCCTGATTTGATCATTACATATTATATACATGTACTGAAATATCACTCTGTATCCCATAAATATGTACAATTATTACATGTCAACTAAAAAGGGTGAATAAGGTGATCGCAAAGGGTGTACATTTGTGGCCATGCTTGTGTGAAATGGGTTACTGAAATCCACTGAAGTCAGGAGCTATTCATCAAAAGCTGGAAATGTCAACATTCAAGAAACCCTTTCCATGCCTACAGCCTTTGAAGGAGTCAAGGCCACTGACTCATGCTAAAAACAGAAAAGACACTGTGCTATTTAGGCCTGATTTTTAAACAATGCATTATAGTGATGGCAGAGTGCAGGGTGTGAGGAGCGGGAGGTGTGTGCACATTTGTGCGTGTGAACCTGTCTGTGGGCATGTGTTTCTGCTGACTATGGAGGTTTGCATAAAGGTACTTTACAACCCAGCCAAGGACTCCTACCTTCAAGATCTTTTTCCTAACCAAGACCTCCATGCCCTACTCTGAGTCCCAGCGTGTTCCATGCATGTGTGAGATAACATATCCTATGTGAGAAGGTCAGGTCTGGCTCTCAGTTCTGTACACCACTTCACAAGGTCACTAGTCTGTTCATTTTCTTAACTCTTGCCCTCTCTCTTCCCATGGCAGGCAGCTCATATCTGGGCACATGATAGATGCCCATCAGCCCTCGCCAGATTGATTTTTAAAAAAGAAAGGCAAGTTCTTTGGTTGAACTACTGAAGCTCTGAGAACTGCCTATCAGAAGCCATGGTTGTCAAGGGTATTCATTATCACCAAAGAAATCTGAGTTCAGAGCTATAGGGGCATAAAAGACACTGGCCTTGGCATCACAAGAAGCAAGCCAACAGTCATGGGAAGAGAACACAACCTTTACACAGAAGGATCCAATTAAACACAGCATACGGTCCCAAGCTTGGCACTGCAGACAGAAAGACGAATATGACTTGTCTCTTGAGAGGTCTGCTATCTAATGGCAGAGACAGACTTTTAAACAACTAACCATAAAGCGGAAGGATAAGTGCTGCTTTTATAGAAGGTTATATATAAAGTCTTACGAACACGTGAAAAGGGGGCCAAGTCATTCTATCTGGGCTGCTTAAGGAAGATCTCTCAGAGAAAGAGACCTATGAATTAGACTTTGCAGATGAATAGGAGCTTGCTAGGTGAGAAGAAGTAGGAGAGAATTTTAGGCAGAGAGAACTGACAGAAATAGAGACATGAAAAACGCACGGTGCTTGGAAAGCAGGGAGCAGCTTAATGTGGCTGAAGCCGAGGATACAAGGATGGCAGGGTACAGAAGGTAAGAAATGAAACTAATGATAACAGTGAACACCTATTGAGTACTTACCACGTGTCAGACATCATACAAGGCACTTTACATGTTCATTTACTCTTTGTAAGACACGTGATGTAGGTACTGCTTGCCTTATTTTACTGCTGGAGAAATTGAGGTGCAGTCCATGAGTGCATAGTAAAGAAACATTCCCAAGGTCAGACAAGATATATGGTAGAGCTGGGCATGACCCCATACGACCTGACAGCAGACCCTGTGTCCATCACCACTAGGCTGTTGGTTGTGCATATTTTAGTTCTGGGGCTTAACAGTGACAAAGGTTAGGTTGATGTGGCTTCAGGGAGAAGGTGGCATCAGAAAGAGGTAAATGAAGCAGATGTGGGTAGGCTGGGGTAAGAGGCATGGAGGAAAGCCGTGATCAAAGCCGTATGTGTGAGAATGAGGATGTGGCATGGGCCATTCACCTGGCCTATTGGTCTGCTCAGTGGCCTGGTGCTTCTTGGCAAACCGCAAACGAACATCTCGTTGATGGCCCCAGAAGCATCCCTGCTCTCCAGAAAGGTCCAGGGAACTCAGGTCTGCTCACTTTCTCTCTGTTCCTTCCTGCTTCTCACTGGCCTGGGAAGGTGCAGTCATTGATACAAGGGAAGATGAATGCCCACAGGAGACTCATGGGCTGATCTTCCCCTCTGCTATGCATGGTTTTTATAATATATCTTCTACCAAGCATTCCTGGGTAAGGACAGATGCTATTTGGCAGTGGGATTTAATGAATCCAGCAGTGCTTTGCTCCCCATTAAGAATCCCTGAGGGGTGTTCAGCCGGCTGAGCAGCAGAAGGTTGCAGCTGCACACATTTAAATAAGAGAGACATCAGGGCAGGGTAGCAGAGGCCAAAGGGAGACCATTCCTTGAGTGAAACTGAATTTTATTAGAGTTAAATTGAGATGCTGAGCTGTCTTTTTACAAACGTATTCATGGGCTTGGCTGTCACTTTCATTTAGTGGGCTTGCCATCTGAAGCTGGGGCTGGCTGGTAGAGCCATGGCCTCTCTGCCTGAGAATGCAGAGCTTCCCTGAGAAGCAGGAGCCCAGGTGGGTGGGGGAGAATCTGCAGAGCAACAAGCCAGAGGAGGGTCTAGTCTGCAACCTGCTGCTTCCTCTACCAGCCTCTTCTTCCTGAATCTGGCAAAGGAGCTGCAAAATCACGATTATAGTATGATGCAGAATATGAGGTGTTCTAGTCCCACAGATCGAAGGTGAAGTTCTGGTTAAGTGCAATCAACAGCCCTGTAAATGTAGGTGAGTTATTGACCCACTCTGTGCCTCAGTTTCCTAACTGGTAAGAAGGGCTTTGAAATAGTATCTTTTTAGACTTATGGTGAGCGTGAACTGAAATAAAACATACCAAAGTCTTAGCTCAATGCTGAGCCAACAGCAAGTCTTTATAAAAGTGAAACAGGAGAGTTCTTTTATCCCCCTCACAGGGTGTGCAGTGTGGGTGTGACTCGCTTCTTTGGTGCCACACTGCTCAAACCCCAAGGGGGAGCATGCAGACAGGCAGGTGCAGAGGTCATGGGGAGTACTTTTGGGTTCCAACCCCGTGGCAGCATCTAGACATAAGTGTTTACAAGCCCAAGTGGGCGTGTGTTACAGTGTGCTCTTTCAGCTTTGCCGTTTGCTGACAGCTTGTGTTAGTCAGTTCAATTAGACCCTCTGCCTTATTGAAAGGGCAGAGGGCTTTCTGTATCCCCAGTTCTTGCCCAGTGTACCGGAAAAATTGCATCACACAAGGGCTTGGAGGGTGAGTGCAAGGTTTTATTGAGTGGTGAAGGTGGCTCTCAGCCACCTTCACCACTGAATAAAGATGGATGGGGATGGGGAGGGAAATGGGGTGGGAAGGTGGTCTTCCCCTGGGGTGGGGCCACCCAGTGACCAAACCTCTAAGCACCCCTGGCAGAACTCCCCTTGGAGGCTGCGTTGTTCCCCTGTTGCTGGCCTGCCAGTGTCTGCTGGTGTGTTCCTCTGCTCCTCTTAATGTCCAGGTCCAGCCACTGTGTCTGTGCTCACTTAAGGTCTCGGGTTTATATGGGCACAGGATGGGGGGCGTGGCAGGTCAAAAGGCAACTTTTTGGGCATGAAAACAAGTGCCTGTCCTCAGTGAGGTCCATGGACACAGGCCCGAGGGTGGAGCCCTCACCAGGGACCCTGCCTTTCTCTATCCAGCACTTCCCTGCCCCCTTCCTGTATCAAAAGTCAATTTTACAAATTGTATACGGGAGCAATTTCTATGCAGTGGTAACTGGGAAGGCACTTGTGTTGCCTGATACCTGCATGCCACCATTTCTGAAACACATCTGTTTGGAATATATTCCTCATCCCTACACATTGCCTCTTGTCTTCTTTTTGCAGTCAGGTCTGTGTGAGAAGGATATGTGAATCATTAACAGGAGGAAGGGAAGCACTAGGTTAATGTGGCATGTGCAGAGACATGAGTTAGCCAGGAGGGGAGCGGTCAGTGCAGACAGGGAAGGTGCAGGCTAACTTTACAATTCTGTGGAGACAAGGTCCTGGGGAATAGCATCAAAGCGTGGAGGTTGCTGCATTAGAAAGGGTGGGAAGCAGGGCTACTAGGGCTCCCCTGGGGGCTGTAAGGTTTTTCTAGAGCAGATGGCATTGACGGTCTGTTGAACTCAGATATGGGTCTAGGCCTTGAGAAAGGGTCCTCAGAGAAAAAATTAACATGATGATTTGTTTGCTTTAGGCGTGGCCTGGGGACTGGCTGTGGTGGAGGTGAATAGGCACGCTTTCTGTCTATCACTGTTATTGGCAAGTGCTTCCTTCTCTTTCAAGACTGGCTGTTAATGGGCATAATGCATGAGGGACAACTTGATCTCAAAGCAAAAAAGAGAGGACCCTGGAGCTCACCTCCAGAGTCACAGTTAAGAAAACTCAAGTCCTGGATTTTCTAGACCCTTGCTTTGTGACCTTGGACAAGTGCCCTCTGCGCTTCAGACCTTTGTTCTCTCGGCCTTTGCTCCTGTTTAATGCAGGGACCACATGAAGACCAGGGGCCTCCTGCTGGTGACCAAGGGCAGCAGAGGGAACCTGTGTGCCTCTGGATGGGGCAGGCACTTTCTCCTTCAGCCTTAAGCTGCAGCTCTCCCTGCTGCTTTTTTTCCCTAGCACCTGGCCTTGCAATCACTTGAGTTTGTGACCTGGGATTAGATTGCCTTGATGATCTCCAAGGTCACTTTGTACTCTGCTATGACAATATTCTAATGGCTTACTAGGAGTGCCCTCAGCTCTCAGCTAAGCTGTTCTTAATCTGGGGTCCTCTGAACCGCAGGGACTCATGGGACAGAATTTGGAGTGTTAAGAATGTAGATCAGATTTTTAAATATCACATGTTTTTACTAACTTGTCATTGAAATTTAACATTCTCCTCACTTAGGAATCTAGGTAACAAACCAGTCACCATTAGCTGTACCTGTCACTCTGTCACCAGCAGAAATCATAGATGTTTTCATTCTGCAGTGTTGGCCCTGGACTTCATGCTGCTGTATAGTTCCTCCATCACAAATGTGGGCCAGCTAGTGACACACTTTAACCAACAGAATGCAGCAGTAGTGACGCCGCGTCAGTCTTGCACTTAAGCCTTAAGAAAGCCTGGCAGCAGCCGGGCACAATGGCTCACTCCTATAATCCCAGCACTTTGAGAGACCGAGGCAGGCGGATCACGAGGTCAAGAGTTCAAGACCAGACTGGCCAACATGGTGAAACCCCGGCTCTATTTTAAAAAATACAAAAATTAGCTGGGCACAGTGGCCTGTCCCAAAAATCCCAGCTACTTGGGGGAGGCTGAGGTAGGAGAATTGCTTGAACCAGGACCTGGAAGGCAGAGGTTGCAGTGAGCCAAGATCGTGCTATTGCACTCCAGCCTGGGCTACAGGCTCCATCTCAAANAAAAAAAAAAAAAAAAAAAGAAAGCCTGGTGGCTTGCACTTTTGTGCTTTTGAGGAGCTCTGAGAAACCACATAAAATATTTGCCATACTGCTGGAGAGACCCCATGGACAGGCTATGTGGAGATAAAGAGACAATGTCCCACATTGTCAGCTGAGCTGACACCTTCCAGCTATCCTACCAAGATGCACAGGGAGACAACTGGAACATTCCAGCTCACTCCAGATCTCAGACGAATGCAGCCTCAGCTGTCATTTCACAAAACAGAAGAACCACCCAGGCAAGCCCAGTCCACCCACAGAATCATGAGACATATTAAAGTAGTTTTTGTTTGAAGCCACTGAGTTTTGGAATGGTTTCTTAGGCAGCAAAGGACAATTGAAATGAAAAAAAGAAAAAGAAAATGAAGGGGCAAAATTTAGAGTAACTGAAAGAAGTGGGAGGGTATTTATAATGGAAAATAGCTGTGAGCAAAGTCAAAGAAATGACACCAGGTGAAGCTTGTTCAGAGTTCAGTGAACTCTGTTTACAGTAGAACATTTCTTTTCTTTCCTTTTCTCTTTTTTTGGAGTCGGAGTCTTGCTGTATCTCCAGGCTGGAGGGCAGTGACGCAATCTCGGCTCACTGCAACCTCCGCCTCCTGGGTTCAAGTGATTCTTCCACCTTAGCCTCCCAAGTAGCTGGGACCAGAGGCGTGTGCCACCACGCCCAGCTAATTTTTGTATTTTTAGTACAGATGGGGTTTCATTGTGTTGACCAGGATGGTCTCAATCTCTTGACCTTGTGATCCACCCACCTTGGCCTCCCAAAGTGCTGGGATTACAGGCGTGGGCTACTTGCGCACGGCCTACAGTAGAGCATTTCTGATGGTCAATATAGAGTTTATGCAGAAGCAGATGAGAGAGGTCTTAGGTCCCAGGACTTGGGGTTTTATTGACTGGGGGACCAATGGAAGCTTTAAACAGTTCACATTACATAAGAAATATTCAATGGGTGCTGTATTTTCTTGTTCTCCGTTTCTATTCTTATGATCCAGATTATGATATCATCTTCTCTCTTTTTTCTAGCTATCCAGAATGATCATGCTTAACCACAGAGTCATTCCTGGGACCCTGGGGCCCCAGCTTTCCTCCTGGATTCCCAGGTGGTATTGTAAGCAAGGGGGCAGTGGGCTCCAAGAGCAGAGGACCCTGCCACTCTCTTCCAAAGGCGGTGGTTTGCCACCTTCAGTGAAGATGGTTGGATGTTACCTTGCTCTGATCTTGATATATATTTTTCCCCACTAACTCCTTAGTCTGAGAAACTTATTTAAAAGCTGGGGGTAATATGAATCAGAAAGCTTCCATGGTGAAGAGTGAAAGGGAAGCAGGGAGTATTCACATGAAAAGGTAACTTGGGTGTTATTGGGGATCTGAAGTATCAGCTTGCTCTGGCATATTTCAGTGAGTGACAGTAATTGCAAAATTTGCAAGATACTGGGTTTTTTTTTTCCCCAAGAAATTCTAGCTTGTCCTTTTCCTGTCCTTTGCTAAGTTTCTATCTTTGTTCATTCCTTTATTCATTCATCCTATGTTGAATAAGCCCCTGTGTAAAATTTATTGGGTTGACTGTGTAAAGTCAGTCTCTTACTCTTCCCTTAAGGAGTACAAAATCCAGAGTTAGAGGGAGGAGAGTACGTGGGGTGGCTCTAGGCTTTGCAAGAAAATGTCTGGGATTCTATTTCTAATAGCCTTGGGGGCCAGCCTGAGTGGGATTTGCCCTTTTAAATTGATGTTTCTCTATAATTTAGAGAACCTTGAGGGAGGTTCTCTCCTGCAGTCTAAGTTATCCTTGAGGTCTGACATCAGCAAGAGGCAAATTTTATCTGGGGGAATAAGCCTCTCATCCAAAGGAGATAACAGCTGTGAGAAAAATTCCCCCAATGCTGGTCCTGTTGACTTATGTTTCAAAGGAGAACAATTTCAACATAGAACTCCACTTTCCCTCGAGCTGCAGATGCAATAAAATGGCTGTAAGCTGCAAAAACTCTTTCAATATGGCACGTATTAAACCTTTCAGAGGTAGCACTTTGATTTTTAATTCTACGCTCTTGGCAGGCAATCAGGGTCTTTAATAGTAGGGAGGCCAGAGGGAGAATGTTTCAAAACAGTGAGGATCTTATCATAGTGTGCAATTAATGAATAATTATTAAAACCCAGAAATAGCTAGAAAGAAGGCAAGAGGTGGCAGAGCACTTCTCTGCTTTGGGGCCTGTAATGAACCCTCTGGAGAGGGGAAATATGATATACAGTTCCATGCAATTAAATAATCCATTTTTCTCTTACTGGAAGATCGGCAATTTCAGGGACAAAGAAAAAAGAAAAAAATGCCCATCACTTAAAAAGACAAAGTTATTTGCTGACAATGGTGCATTTGATCAGTTTGATTTTCAACATTTGTTATGATGAGATTGAAAATGATAACAATGACAAGCACAGTAATAAAACACCTGCTCTTGGAAATCAATTTCTAAGAAAGCAGGATTGGGGCATGTTGGAGGCACCAATTAGAACGGGTACATTGTTGAACAAATTCAGTCCATGAGCTGTATAACTCCCAGCTGTCATGAAGAGAGCCCCTTACACGTCTTCTGAATGTACATCCCCCAGCTCCCTGTCATTTTCAGGCCCAATTGTGTCAGTTCCTTGCTGTCAGGATCTCTCCTCCGTAGGTCTCAGTCCCACTGTTTCCTTTTTGGCTCGGCTCTAGAAAATCTTGTCATCTGTCAAATGGCTGTTTACAGTTCAAACACCAGCCTGCTGAGTGGCTGTGTCGCAGGCTGGCAAGAAGGCATGCTGGCCACCGCTAAGCAGGTACAGACGCCGCTGCTTCTTGGAACCCTGCAAACAGAAAAGCAGCCCAGCAGGCCCTGGCGTGCTGGCAGAACGACCACAGATCCCATGTTGATTCAGTTCTCAGCCATTTCAGTCACCCTAGGGCCCCCACTAGGGCTCTGAGAGCATCTGGGGTGAGCTCACCTTGAAGCAGCCATTAGCCCCCTCTGCTGCAAAGCTGGGGTGGGGTACGGGAGCAGGGCGGGCAGAATCAATGAGCACTTGAGATGGCATTTTCCTGGCATGAGGTCGCTCATTACTGAGGGCCTCGATAAGGAGCTGGGTTTTCATGATTGATCTCTCAGTGGTGTTTCAGGAGACCTGCCAACATGACAAGGCCAAATGGGCCTGGAAAATAAATAAATAGATGGACAAACAAATAAACGGGAAGGGGTGCTGTTGTTTAGAGAGCAGTGAGAGAGGATGTTTTCCAGTGTGTGACATTGTACAAAGGTGCCCAGGATGTTTTATTTGAAGCTCAGCTGCAGGAGGGTACATGACAGCAGATAATAGATTGTAGGTATGTGGCCATGGGCCCCTAAGAGAATTCTCAGATGTGCTGTACTCTGCCAGATGATAAGGATGGGGGTGGAAAGGAAAAGGTAGGTTTCTTTCTTGTTGCCAGCCGTGTTCCTCGCTGTTCTTGTCAGGCCAGGTGCTTTTCTTAGAGTGCTAAGAGGTGCTATTTACTGAGCACTTGCTGTGTGCTAGGTGCTGTGCTGTGTGCTTCATGTACTCTGGCTCACATACAACCTGGAGAACAGTGGTATTAGCCTAATCCTTAAAGATGAGAAAACTGAGGGTCAGAGAGGTGAAATCACTCGTGCAAAGTCACACAGTTAGAAACTGAGGGGTGCAACTGGCGTTGAGTTGAACTTCTAAGTCAGTGTTCTTATTACTCTTCTAGATGGCTTCCTAGGCAGGGATGCAAAAGCCCCTTGCAGCCTCCCTCCAGACAGGGAGCTTCTGATGATGTATTGAATGCCAGCTAGCTCTGGGCTTCTCAGTGTAAGTTTAGCCATCCTTCCTCACCCTGGGTCAGAATCACTGCAGGTCCCTTCTAGCTGGGGCCTTGTTACTGTCCTCTGCCAAAAGACTCTCTGTCTTTTGCTCTGCTTCTGACACATCCAAAACTAATCTTCCCCATTCACCCTCAAGACATGAGGAGCAAAGGTCACACCCTTCAGCCTTGTGTCAGAGGCACTTCCTTTGTGCTCTTGTTCTAGACTACCTCTCCAACATCACCTCTGGTTACACTCCAGCCAGCCTGACCTTCCAGCTTTGTAACTTAGTGCAAACCAAGTTTCCTTGTTCTGCAATGCCCTCCCCAACCTCAGTCTCCTCTTGGTACCTGCCTGTTCATTTGTCAAGACTCAGTTTAGACATTCTTTGCCTGGAAAGTCTTTTCTGACTTTTGCGAAACTCGGTCAGTGATTCTATGGGTAACCATTGCATGCATGGAACGGTCTGGTTACTTGTCTGTCTCATCCACAGTCTGCTGAATGAATGGGAATACTTCACTCTTTTGGTCACAGACCCTCTGTCAGGTCCATATAGATAATCTACATATTTATATGCTTCTGTTGGTTCGTTCTTTTGTTCAATGCTAACTGGTCCAGAATGGCATGGGCTTCAGTGTCACAGCTGTCAAATCACCCGATTTCCTAGACCTAGTCATGAAGCATGACTAAGAGCATGAAGCATTAATTAAGATGACACTAACTGCTGTAGCAGACAACTCCAACATCTGTCATGTATGATGGCTTGAGATAAGATTATATTCTACTCATGTAACATCCAAAGTAAAGTGACTGATTGGCAGGCAACTTCCCCAAGTGATGATTCAGAAATCTAGAATCTTTTGGCTGGGCACAGTGACTCACGCCTGTAATCCTAGCACTTTAAGAAGCCAAAGTGGGTAGATCACTTAAGGTCAGGAGTTCAAGACCAGCCTGGCCAACATGGTGAAATCCCGTCTCTACTAAAAATACAAAAATTAGCCAGACATGGTGATATGTACCTGTAGTGCCAGCTACTCAGGAGGCTGAGGCAGGAGAATTTCTTGAACCCAGGAGGCAGGGGTTGCTGTGAGCTGAGATTGCACCATTGCACTCCAGCCTGGGCGACAGAGCAAGAATCCATCTCCAAAAACAAAAAAAAAAAAAAAGAAAGAAAGAAATCTAGGATATTTCCACCTTGGAGCTCTGTCATCAACACATGGCTTCCAAGGCTACTGAGCTCCTCTGAATCAAGATGCAGGAAGGGAAAAGGGAATGGAATAATAGGTGTGGGACATTTCCAGGGCTAGGGCCAGAGGAGGAGCAGCAATAACTTCTGCCTTCATTCCGTTGATGACATCACATGGCCACACTCAATCTCCTAGGAGGCTGACAAATGTAGTCTCCCTGTGGACCAGTCAGCCATCTCTGCCATACTGTAACCAGGTGTCCCAGGTTCTTGGGTTCCCTGGCCCCAGGAATGGGGAAGAGGCCCTGGTGGCATGGTGAGCTTACCAGTCAAGTAAATATCGGACCCTAAATGTTTTGCAGACAGTGATTTATTTGGCAGAGAGAAAGAGAGAGCTCCCATGCTGTTGTGGGAGAGGATCCCAGAGAGGGAAATCCGCACAGGTAGAGAGGGAAATCCGCACAGGTAGAGAGGGAGAGACAGCTCCCACGTTGCCATGGGAGGGCATCCGGAGAAGGAGTCTGCATGGGTAAGGTGCAGTGGGGTTTTAACTTTGAAGTTTTTCCCACCCCATTCAAGTTCTCATCCAGTGAGAGGAGTTCTTTCAAACTTCCTCTGGAGTGATTGATCTTTGACTCTGATACTGGATTGGGTTGGCTGCTTAGCCCGCCATCAAAGCCTCCTCCCCCAGAGCTTTTGGCGGGCTTTCTAAACAAAGGAAGCTCACCTGGAATTTTACTTAACTCTAGGTTCCCGGGTGGGGAGGTGGATGCAGGCATGGCTCTAGGAAGTTCTTGCCGTTGAAACCACACCCTTTGTGGACCTGGGAAGAGAAGTTAACATAGTCTCTCAATAATATTTACTTCATGGTGCACAATCTGCAGAATTTTGAAGCACCAACTTCCCAGTGTTCTGAGTTAGGACATAGTGTTCCCTTTTTAATTCTCTGAAGGAGAACACAGTACAGAAAAATTTGTCATTTCCAGTTTGCCTCACCGGTGGCTGCATTGCCTGACTTTTCTTTTCTTGCAAATGTAAGGGCTGAAGAAGGACTGGCTTCTAGATTTATTAGGCCTCTTTTACTTGGCTGCCAAAGATTCCTAACCATGCCAGGTGGTGAAGATTAATGGCCAAGTTGACATGTTGAGAGTAACTCAGGTAAAGCACTCTTTCTCACTGCTGTCCTTTAGAGGTCATCTATCACCTGATTCTGTTTTTATTTTCAAGTGACAGAGCAAGTGCGAGTTTAGGTGAGAAATCAGTAAGCTCCAGAAGACTGGGAAGAGACTGAACTATTTCCATATTTCAGCTTTGTTCAGTTAAGCACCTCCATTGCTTGTGGTTGCTATGACCAATTTTCTTCTAGGAAACTGCTTCGAAGGATGCTCGGAGACCTAGTGTGTTGATTTGCAAAAAAAAAAAAAAAAAAAAAAAAAAAAGCTTCCTCCAAGATATGGATCAAAGCAACCCTTCTCCAGGAAATTTTATCTGGTAATGCCACTCTACCCTGAGAATACCCACATCCTGTCCCTTTAGCATCTGGGACCGAGATTATACAATGTAGATTTCTTTCTTTCTTTCTTTCTTTTTTAAATTGACTTGCATTTGTTCTAAAGTAATTTCCTTCCGTGGGCACTGACATGTAGTAAACATCTTACAGTTCCCTTCCTCAAGGGCATTTAGTGAAATGTTAATATGAGGCGTTAGCCTTTATCATGCTGAATAAATTGAATGCTCTTATGACTGAAACTGAGCTTCTCATCTACACCCATACTTATATTGCAGAAAAAGCCAAGCAAATACATGAGTTCAGTGTGCATTTCTCATTGTCCAGAAGCTCGTTATGGTTGCTTACATGTCTCTCTCCATTCAGCATTGCAGTGCCCTAAACTGACTTTTCTAAATCATCATGTTAAGTTCTCAATGCTCAGTCCAGATAATTTTTTGATCTGAGAAGCAAAATACAAACATCCTTTTTTTTTTTTTTTCATTTTAGGTTTTGGGGTACATGTGAAGAACATGCAAGATTGTTGCATAGGTACACACGTGGCAGTGTGAATTGCTGCCTTCCTCCCCATCACCTACATCTGGCATCTCTCCCCTTGCTATCTCTCCCCATCTCAATCTTTTTACCTTGCTCAGCATTCCTTCCTTTGTTAGAATCAAATTGAAATTTGCTGTCCATCCCAGGAGCTTCCCCTGGACTGAAACCTCTCTTTCCTCCAAGGTTTCTGCTCCTTCGACACCACCTCAGCAGCCTCCCCTCCCCTCGGTCTTGAATAATTTGTTCTTTGACATGAAAGGTGAATTTAAATTTTTGGACCCTGTGGTTTTAATCAGCTCCTATTTTAGTCAGTTCCTGCAAAGAACTGTTTGCTTCCTCGAAAGCATAACCGGGTTCTATGCCTTTTTTTTTTTTTTTTTTAAAGCTATCTTTCACACTTAGATCTGCACTCCTTCCAGAATTGATTTTTGTGTATGGTGTCAGGTTAGGCACAAATTTATGTCTGCCATTTAGAGAGTCCATTGATCAAGCACCGCATACTGAAAAGCCAATTCTTCACCTACTGTTCTAAAGTGTCACTGTGTCATAAATCAGGTGACCTTATATGTACACATATATTTCTAGATCCTCTGTTTTGTTGCTCAGTTTATCTATTATTGTGCTACTATCACACCATATTCATTATTGTGACTTTGTAATACATCATGATAGCTAGCAATATAAATCTTTATCTTTGTTCTTCATCTTCAAGATTATTTTGGCTATTTTCATTTCTACATAAATTTTAGAATCCAAGTGTAAATGTCTACAAAATACCTGCTGGGATTTTCATTGATCTAAAATCTATTTAGGAAGAATTTAAATCTTTGTAGCCTTGAGTTTCCTAACCATGGACATGGTATACCCCTTTTCATTTACGCTTTCAAAATTTCTCTTTTACTTTAAATAATTTCAAATTTTACTCAGGGTACATTGCCCAACTTTGCAGTTCAGAAATCCAGTTTAATCATAGTAAAGGCTTTATTAAGTGTATGTTTCTATAACCATTTTAGATTTGCAAGAATTACTTTTTCTAAATAGCAGATGCTGGGTTGTCCTTGTTATAACTGGATGTTACTTTTCTTTAGAATATTAATATACTCATCTTTCCTCCTGAAAGATTTGATCACCATAGATCATGCTCAATAAAATTCTCAATTTTCAAAAAAAATTTCTCTTAGTAATGTTTTATACTTTTCAATGTAGAGGTCTTGGTGACATTTTTGGATTTATTTCGAGATACCCTTATTTTAAAATGCTATTATGAATTGTACCATTTTGAAATTGGCCTTGTATTCAGGGATTTTGCTAAATTCACATTAATTTTATCAGTTTTTCCATAGATGCTTGTGGGTTTCCTATATATGATCATGTAATGTGTGAGTAATGAGGGTTTTATTTCCTCCTTTCCAACCATTTTGTGTTTTATTTCTTGTTGCAGTTGCTCTGTGCTCTAGCTCTATCACACTCCATATAGACAGGCACTTGTGCAAGGATAAGGAACATTTATATAAAACTTAAATAACTTTATTGGGCAAGATTTTTTTATATGCTTCTATATCCTTTCAGAAAGCTATCCCTTTTCCATTTTCCTTAGGCAAAACTTATGCATCCTTCAAGTCTTACATTAAACTCCTTTTTCTTCAGGATGATTTCCTTGGTCCTTTGAGACTGAGTGTAGTGACGGAATTGGGAATTCTTTCTTATCCAAGGTGATTAAGCATAGACAAACTTGTTTATAAATTTATCTCTCCTGCTGAACTATAAGCACTTCAGGGGCAGAAATTCTGCAATGTTCATTGCTATATCACCATCACTTAGCACAGTGTGTGGCATATCACAAGCACATGATAAATGTTAGCTTATCGTTCTCCTCATCGTCCTTGTCCTGATACTTGTCCTCATCTTATTCTGTCTCATTTACTTATGGAAGCACAGCTCTTCTCAGTATCAGTGTCTATTGAAGTTTAGTTATCTGTGGTTTCCACTAGATCATGAAGTCCTCAAAGGCAAACATCTTATTCTTCATGATTGTATCTCCAGTGTTTAGCACAGTGTCTACCTCTTAATAGACCTTTAACCAAAGTATGACAGAGTGGATATGTGGGTAAATACATGAGTGAATTGGTGGATGAGTGTTCCTTGTTATAAGAAACTGAGGTCCATACAGAATGAGTTGGATAGCAACTTAAGCATACTCATACTGTAGGATTACTGTATACACCTAAAGCCAAGACTAACACCTATATTCAAACTATAATTTGAATTTCTCGTTGCCCAGAAGATCCTCTTGAGAATTCTTCTAGCATCTTTCTCCATCCATCCAGAATTGCAGTGTCTTGAGGAGCTTTCTTTTGTTTCTTGAAATGGGGTTTTACTCTTATTGCCCAGGCTGGAGTGTAATGGCATGATCTCAGCTCACTACAACCTCCACCTCCTGGGTTCATGCAATTCTCCTGTCTCGGCCTCCTGAGTAGCTGGGATTACAGATACATGCTATCACAACCAGCTAATTTTTGTATTTTTAGTAGAGATGGGGTTTCGTCATATTGGTCAGGCTGGTCTCAAACTCTTGACCTCAGACGATCTGCCCACCTTGGCCCCCCAAATTGCTGGGATTACCAGTGTGAGCCACTGTGCCCAGCCCGAGGAGCTTTCTTAAATCATCATCTTAAGCTCCAAGAACTCCAGAAAACACAAAGATAATTTTCTTACTGCAAGAATCAAGACCACATCCTCGTGTTTATTCTTAACCTTCTTTGTTTTTCTTTTCTTCCCAAAATTTAAGTTTGCTTTAATTTTGTTCAACCCTCCCACCACCCAGACATTTCACCCCTTCCTGTTTCTTTTCAATTGCTGCCTCCACTACGCCCGCCTCACATGTCTTGTTTGTTTTGCTGTTTCAAAAGTTTGGAGGTGTGTTTTTAAGTTTTCAGACACCATGGATTTAATTACAGCCAGTGAGACCTAGTTAGAGCTTGGGAAGTACCTATTTTTCATGATTTGTCATCAGGAGCTGTGATAACTCAGCCATGAGCCCACAACCCAGAGAGCGGCATCGCATGCTTTTGAAAACAGAATGAAGCTCTATGGGGCGCTTCTCCAGAATCTCTCACTCCAATAGGCAGCTGCTTCCTTCCTTCTTTCAGCCTCACCTGGAAGCTCACCCCCGCTTTGGTGTTATCTTCACCTTGCATGCCTTCCTTGCAGGCATCGTTGCACAGTGCCATCCCATTTAAAAACTTCATTTTACTCCTTGGAGAAGGGCTGGGCAGCAGGGCAGCCCCAACAGAGGCTGTGCTTTATTGGAGAGCAGGCCTGGGTTGTGTTAATGCCAGCTGACTTGAGAACCACAGGAGAGTAGGCAGGGCTCATTAACATGTGAGATCGGGGTCTCTTAAATGCCAGCTCCTGCTCCAGGGATGGTAAGTCACTAATTGTAGCTGCATTCCTGCCCTTAAATAAATACATTTCTCTAGCCAGAGGGATTGGTTGCTTGCTTGCTTTTCACTTCAGCAGTATTTATATTTAATTGAAATTTTGCTTCTTAGAGATTCACTTGCAAGTCACTGTTTCGATATGGGCCAAGACTAGGATTAGGCAGGCTAGGTACCTGGGATGCAAAATTTAAGAAGGCCTTTACTGTCAAGTGTTGATCCTGCACTCGCCTGACCCAGGGAACAAGTGTCTCCTTAAATGTCATGCCCTACACACCTGGCTTGTCTCACCCTATTCTAGATCTTTTTTTGGACCCAAATATTTTAAGCAACTGATTCGTTAACACAAGATTACGCAAGCATGGTGAGATTCACAGGGATGCAAACAGCCCCCTCCCTCCTGCAAACCTTCTCTGTCATCTTCCCACTGAATCCTAAAATGTTTTACTATTCTTTAACAAACCCACCCCCATGTTAGACCTAGTGTTTATTGAGAGACTTGTATATGTGGGTTCTCAGCTGGGAACACACTTGGTTGTTATTTATTGTCATCCCAACAAACTGTGAGGTTGGTTGTTATCTCAGTTTTGCAGATGAGCAAACGGGTTAGGAGAGGTGGTCCTTCCTACAACCAGTGAGAGGCACAGCCAGTATTCGACCCAGTCTGTCTCCAGTCTGTCTGACTCCCCAGCATCCTATACTCATTGAGCTGCCTTTATACCTGATAGGACACCTGTCACCATGCAGGGCAGTGCTACTGAATTTTTCAGCAACAGAGATTTGAGTGTGGGGGAAGGCAAGGAGCCAGAAGCCTGAGCATGTAGGGTCCAGGAAAAGAATGCAGAGTGGAGATTCTGGAGGTAGTGTGAAGGAAAAGTTGGAAAGGCCCTATTCTCTGACTTCACCTGTTCACAGCTGGGTTTATAAGGTTAACCGTCACTCTGGTTGACCTTCTGCAGAATGAAATGCTTCTCTGTCTGCCATGGGTCTTCCTCCATCCAGCTTTGTAGGATCTCCTGTTGTAGGGTTGCTGCTTCTGTATGTAGGTCAACTCCTGATCCAGCATGAGCTTCTTGAGGGCCAAGTCTGGGTTTGCCTCAGTGCTTCTGTGCAGTGTTTTGATGGAGCCATGCATAAATCCAGGGTTTCTTTTACTACTTTCCCAGATAATTATGTTTTGCTCAGTAAACTGTTTTGAAAGAATCAAAGCATATGGAAGTACATAAAGCAGAAATTGAAACACCCTTTCTTTCTCCCAATCCCCACCCTACCCCCATCATCCCCACTGTTAAGTTGGATGCCCCTTCCTCCAGACGTTTCTGTATACAAACACAAATGCACCAACACAAACCCACCCATAGACACATTTTTTTGATTTTTCTAATAGCACATCAACCAACGCATATGTTTTGTGGATTCCCTTTTTCTACTTAATTGTGCAATGAAACCTTGGGTCTTTCTGTGCACACAGAATGGTCTCATTTGTTTAACAGCTATGTGTAGATGTACTATAATTGTTTAATGTCCTCTGATGATAGATACTTGGATTGTACTAATGTTTTCTGGCAGTGAACTTCCTTGTACCAAAATATTTGCACTTTTTTTTTTTGGCTTGTATTTTTATGGCTTAGAGTTCTACAGATGGAGTTCCTGGGGCAAATAGTATACACTATTGGATTTTGGAGGATATTACAGGGTTGTTTTCAAGGAGGCTGAGCAAGCTTTGTTTTTAAATTATGAATGGGAATGGCTCTCCTTTGCTTCTCCACCTGAACCTCATTAATATTGTACCAGTCTTTAAAACACTTTAGTCATTGTGAAAAGTTAAAGATGAGAGTTAATTGCTGTCCTGATTTATATTTCTTTCATATATTAATAACTTTATTTTTTGTGTGTTTATTGCTATTAGTATTGCCTGTTCATGTCTGTAGTCTATTTTTCTTTTGAACTGTTAGTCTTTCTCTATTGATTTCCAAGAGCTTTTCTTATATTGGGTAAATTAGACATTTGTTTGTCATACACAGAGGAAATGTCTTCCCTAGTTCTTCGTTTTATGGGTTAGTAGTAGCAGTAGTGTCTTTTACAAAAGCTTTTTTATATTTAAATACCTTTTAAAAATTCAGATTAAGGGCATAAGTTTTGAATGCAGGCAAATCTGATTTCAAACACAGGCCACACAGCTTAGTTTGCACAAGTCCCTTAAAATCTCTGCACCTCAGTGTCCACATCTGATACTTAGAAGTAATGAGAAGGGGATGATGGAACAGAGTAAGCATTGACCAAAATAGATGTAATTAACAGAGGACAGCCTCTGGAAGTCAGAAGTGGGCTCTCTGTGGCCCGTGGCTTCCCTGACCTCCCTCTCCTCCCCTTACTGTGGTTCTTCCTTAAACTAGTTTTAGTCCGGAGCATTGATTCCCCGAAATGTGTCCCCTCCATTTCCCTCTCCAGGAAAAGCCAGATGAGAAAAATCTGTTTGTCCCCTTCTGCTTAACAGAGAAGCTAGAAAAAGAAGACATTTCCTAAGTGTCTATTCCACCAGCCAGTCCATCTGGCCACCTGACAAGGGTCACCCCAGCGTTCTCCCGTTTACATGGCTGGAACTTCCTGAGCCTCATCCTTTCAGCCTTAGATCAATTTTCCAGATTTTCATTTCATTTCAAGTTGTACACTCCCTCTTTCACTCAAACTAGTAATTTCAGGGGCCGTATTATAATATCGAGATGTTGCTTTCAGATGCATTACAAAACATTAAAGTACATTTAGCCTTGAATTGTCACTTAAGATTATTGCAGGAAATTAGGGCTTTCTCGATCAATGCGACAATAGATTGAGAACATAGCTTCTATTATGACTAAACAGGGACAAAGAGTGAAGAAGTGTTAAGTACACAGCCACATCTTGTGTGGGTGCCAAGAAACTCAGGGAAACTGAGGCTGCTGCTAGAAGGATGAGTCCTGGGTGGCGCCTTGGGAGGCCTCACCTGCACCAGGGATGCAGCAGAGCCCCCTCCACACATGAGCAGGCAAATTATGAGGCTGGCTGGGTTTTCTCATCATTGCTCATCCCACCCGATCCTCCTCTATCTTCACCACCCCCATCCCAAAACCTTTAAGGCCGACTTCACTTAATGCCTGGCTGCTGGCCTGTGGTTGTGGAGGTCCCCACGGAACTGATGGCATTTAGAAGATGGGAGGGGGGCCGAGGGTGGGCAACCCAGAGACCAGGATGTGGAGGCTAGGGGCAGTGCCCTTGTATGTCTCTTCAGTTTGGGGCAGAAGTCAATGAGAACTGCCCATGGGCTTCCCGGGAGTCTGCAGGCCTGCCAGTCCCGAGGACAGACCTAGTAGCAGCAGGCAGTGGGGCAGCATCCACCTCTGCTCAGTAACTTTGGCTGCTACATCCCCAGCAGGCCCTTTTCCAGCGTGCTGGGTTCCTGATGCAAGGTCTGCAGCCCAGTGCACTTTCTTCTCCACCTGAGGCCAACCCAGCAGGTGCGAGATCATGGCGAGGCACATGCCGACTCTCTCTTTTGCCAGGGCCCAATTTGCTGTAGGATCAGGCTATGCACATCCTTAGCAGCCAGCTGTGGTCACAGCAGTTTGAGGCACTGGACTGGGTAGCTGAGAAATCCAGTGAAAGATCCAGCAAGTGTGGGTCAGGGCCTTGCAGCAGGCTTCCTACATCCTGGCTGCTATGCCCACTGAGGGTATCTCCAGTCCCAGCTGGAAAGGTACCACTGACCTCCACCGCTGGAGCCTTCAAGGGCAGAACCTTTGTGGCAGGCAGTGTTAGTCCCACTTTGTAGACAATCACAGAACGGCCAAGAAACCAAGTAGAGAGAGCCCAGCTTCCAACCATTTCTACCCAATTGTGCTTCATTTCTGTGAGCAAGGAGGCTGGTGACTTCTCCCCAGAGTGAGAGTTATGTAAAAAGTTGTCATTTAGGAAGTCTCTGTTCCCTGTAACATGTCTAGCTACAGCCTGCTGAGAGGAAAGGCGGCTGTCCAATTGGTGCAGATTAGACCTGCTTTCCCTGCACTGGCCTAGGTGGTGAGGCGATGGTTCCAGAGCCTTCCCATGTACTCTCATCAATCCTCGGGCCTCAGCAACCTTGTGTGTATGTGTGTGTGTGTGTATGTGTGTGTGTGTGTGTGTGTGTGTGTGTGTGTGCGTGCATGCACGTGCACACGCGCCTCCCCAATAGACACACACACACACACACTCTCCCTCTCCCCCCCCCACAACCTTCACCACACCCTGCATCCCCATCACTTCAGGACTGCCCCCCACCCCTGCCCAAGCTCTCTGAATGAAGCCTGTTCACCAGCCCCTTCACCTGCACAAGTCTCCGCCCTTCCTGGTGCTAATCTGCCAAACCCACTGGCGTTAAAATGCTCAACTCTTTAGTGGGGCTTTCAAGCCTTTATTGGTGTGGTCTGTGTCCCTGGGCATCAGTCAGCTGAGGTCTACCTATTTAGAATTCAGTTTCCTGAGCTGCTTCCTGAAAGATGAGGCCCAGAGGTCAGTGCTTATAAAAAAAAACTCCCCAGGAGAATTTTATTTGCATGAAAATTGATAAATACCCAAGCAGATCCTTCCGGAGGCAGGAGGCTGCAGCTCATCATGAGCTGTCTCAAGATGCCATTGGTAGCCTCAGAGAAGTAAGCCTTGGGGACTGGAGTTTTGCCCAGAGCGTTCCTCATGCTCTGTGCCAGGATCTCTCAATATCTTCTGGCCTGTGACTCAGTCATGCTAGGGAGATTCTGAGGAGGGGGACTTCAGCATCTCACACAACCAACTCCTCCCACCTTCCGCATTGCCCACCCCATCTCAGTTTGCTGGGACCGTGAAGCTCAAGAGGCTACGCCATCTCCAGTTTCACTGCAAACCCTGTCCCACAGCCCCTACGTCCTGTCTGGGCTCAGACGCCCCTCCTTTCCCACTGCGTGGCTCAGGTGCTCTGTGTTATGCGGGGAAGGCCTGGCATGAGGAGTTCTGCATCCGTAGGATGTCTTCCCTGCCTACCTCCCCGTGTCTCTTGGGGCTAGGTTTGCCTGGACACCTCCCCTCACCCCTTTCTTTCCCCTCCCCCTCCTTCGCCAGTGGGCGCTTATTGACCTTCACATTTTTAATATGTCCACTCCCCAGAGAAATGGGGAAAAGCCTACTGTGTGTCTCCTGTGCTTGGGTAGTTTTCCTTTGGCCACAGCTGCTTCCCTGGCCTTAGCCACCAGTCCCTACAGCCCCTCTTCCAGCTGGGCCTGGAAGATTTCCAAGTTCCTATCTCATATCCAGAATTGACTGTGCTGAAGACAGGTCCCTGAACTCACGTGAATTCCCATAGCTCATTACCGGTGTCTCTCAGAGAGCAAGTTAACAGAGAAATGAAAGTGTCAACTGCATTGCCACAGATGACTTGGAGCTTCCTGCTCCCTGAGCCTGGTGTCTAGAGCTGCCAATGGCCAAGGTCTGAGCAGACCACGCAGAGGGTGTCAGTCACATATTTTGACTTGTGATGAGTACTGCTTTATTCTGTTTTCCAGTTGATTCGTTCAGAACCTGTTCTAGCATCAGCGGTGCCAGCTCTCTGTGGGAGAGTCAGTGCCTGAGATGCACTTATCACCTGCAGGACTGGGCAAATGTCCCATGTAGTCTAATACTTGTCAAGTTGCCATTTTGAGGTACAAGTAGGGACAGTTGGGGTGCCACAGAAGGTGGAGTTTGGTGGAAGCAGAGAGATGCCTGCTCAGACCCTGTCTCCAGTCCATGCAGCTGGCATCTTGGGACAAGTCTCAGTTTCCCATCTGCTAAGCGGGTTCAGTGATGTCCATCTTCCAAGGTTATTGCAGGGAGTGAATTGGTAAAACCCCAAGTTGGGCCTTGGGCAATGCAATACATTGCAGCCTTTTGGTTCCTTCATCCTAAGTAAGAAGGTTTCTTGTCTATTTCCAGCAGCTTCCGTAGCATACTGGGGTGTGGAGCATTAGAGCCATCCTGTCACAAAGCTCAAGTTGGCAATGAGAGGGATATGCATGGGGCTGGCCACCTGCTCACCTAACTCTGCTCATGCTCTCCTGTCCCCACAGGTATCCCTGCTGAGGTGAGGGGTCTCCTGGGCCGCGTAGAGACCTTTGAGAATGATGATAGAAAAATAAAAGTCTGCCAAAATTGGCCAGGTGCAGTGGCTTGTGCCTGTAATCCCAGCATTTTGGGAGGCCGAGAAGGGCGGATCACTTGAGGTCAGGAGTTCGAGCAGCCTGGCCAAAACGGTGAACCCACCTCCACTAAAAATACCAAAAAATTAGCCAGGTATGGTGGCGCACCCTATAATTCCAGCCACTGGGGAGGCTGAGGCATGAGAATAGCTTGAAACTGGGAGGTGGAGGTTGCAGGGAGCCAAGATCATGCCATTCCACTACAGTCTGGGTGACAGAGCGAGGCTCTGTCTCAAAATAAAAAAAAAGTCTACCAAAATATCTGAGGAGGTTTATTCTGAGCCAATATGAGTGATCATGGACCAGGGGAAGATCTCAAGAAATCCGTAGAAAGTGCACCTGAGGCTGCTGGGTTACAGTTTGGTTTTATGTGTTTCACGGAGACAGAAATTGTAGGTAAAGCCATGAATCAATACCTGGAAGGTATACATTGGTTCAGCCTGAAAAAGTGGGATACCTTGAAGCAGAAGCTTACAAATCATCAGTGGGTTTAGGGATTTTTTCAGTGGCAATTGATTGAAAGAGTTAAGCTTTGTCTAAAAATTTAGAGTCAGTAGAAAGGGATGCTTAAGTTAAAATAAGGTGGTCTGCTATCTGTCAGGTGATGCCATAGCAGAGTAAGGTTGGAAAGTGAGCCACATTGTACTAGGTCAAAAAATAATACCTGTTAAATTAGATTTTATGGTTTGTAAGCCATGACTCCCTAGGCCTCTTCAAAAGGAAAAAAAAAAAAAAAACAATCAGAGTTCAGTCCTCAAGAGGCTTGTCCAAGCCCCAGAGAGGAGCCCCTGGGATGGACGAGGGAAGCCCAGCACAGAGTCTCAGTGACTTGCCTAAAGTCACACCGGAGGGAAAAGCCAGTGCCCTGGACTCCAGGCTCCTGATACCTTGAAGGAAGATCTGAAAAAAGAAGGGCAGTGGGCAGGGGCGCCTGAAGGGAAGGAGAGATGGGCAGTGAAGAAGAGTAAGGAAAGAATGGAGGGAGAAGGAAGAGTGGGACAGTCTGGTGCCACCCCAAAAGTCAGGGACAAAGCTAAAGCTTACAAAAGAAGTTAAACTATTCACTTTACCCCTTTTCCTCATCCTGCCCTTCAAAAAGCGAAGGTAAAAATGGCTCAGTATGCAGAGCCCCAGTCTGGAAATCTGGCTCTGTCGCTAACTAGCTGTGTGACTTAGGGCCAGTTTTCTAACTTCTCTGGATGTTTCTTTCCTCATTTACAAAATAAGAAAGCTGGGTGAGATGATCTCAGAAAAGCCAGAAGCAGCCTGCTATTTGATGCTAGGGCGGAGGAACAGCCCAACTCCTTGACCACCCCTCACCTCCACCAGAAGCCAAGACCCTTCTGCCTTCCAGGAAATGGCTTCAGTTACATCACAGTAACCTGCTTAAAAGGAGGCCAAGGATGACCTGGGTGACGACATGAGTTTTCTAGGGGCTCCATGATAAAATAACATGGGTTAGATGACTTAAACAACAGAAATGTATTGTCTCACAATTCTGGAGGCTGAAAGTCTAAGATCAAGGTGTCAGCAGGCTTGGCTCTTGGGGCTTCTCTGCTTGGCTCACAGATGGCCATCTTCTCCCTGTGTCTTGACGTGGTTGTCTCTCTTGTCTGTGTGTGTCTGTGTCCACATTTCTTCTAGTTAGGACACAAGTCATATTGAATTGGGGCCCATTGTAATGACCCCATTTTACTGTAATTACCTCGTTAAGACTCTGTCTCCAAACACAGTAACAACTGAGGGTACCAGCCGTTATTGCTGCAAGATACGAATTTCATGATAGTGACCGTGACATTTATTGTCAGTGCTGGAATAATTCTAAAGAAATGTTTTTGAATTCTTTATTGAAGTATGACGTACATACTGAAAAGTGCACACGTTAGATGTTCATGGTTCGAACATACTCACATAACCAGGTGACTAGCAGCCCTGAAATTTCGGCTTTGTGGCCTCTTGGACTTATTCCCTCTTAGGTAACCGTCATCCTGACTTCTAACACCACACCTTGGCTTCTCTTGTTTTTGTACTTTCTCTACAAAATCATGCAAAATGTAATCTTTTGCGTCTGCCTTCTTCACTGGACATATGTTTGTGAGATTCACTCATGTCGTAGAGTGCAGCCGTAGCCTGCTGATTCTCACCGCTGTGTGGAGTGTATAGTATTTCATGCGTGAATATTCCACAGTTAGTCTATGCATTCCACCAACGATGAGCTTTCACATAGTTCTCAGTCTGGGATCAATATAGACGTGAAGACTCTTGTGCATGTCTTTAGGTGGACATGTTTTACCTTTTTCTCTTTGCATATACTTAGAAGCGGAGTTTCTGGGTCATAGGTGCTGCACATGAACGCCTCTACTAGAGACTATCAGACACTTTTCCAGAGTAGTTGCACCAGTTTACACCCCATGCCAGCAGCATATGGGAGTTCCAGTTGCTCCAGTTATTTTGCTTCTACACAGCTCTTTTGCTTCTACATGGCTTTTTCCCCTCTACCTTTTTTACATTTGACCATTCTGTTGAGTCCGTGATGATATATTGCTGTGGCGTTAGTTTGCAGTTCTCTGATTACTCCTGACGAGGGACATCCTGGTATTTGTTCACTGACCACTTGGCTGGCCTCCTTCCTCTGTGAAGTGCCTTTTTAAGTCTTCTGCCCATTTTCCCTATTGGATTATTTGCCGTTTTTCTTGTTGTTTTGTAGGAATACTTTATATATTCTCCATGAGTCTTCTGTTGATTGTGGCACAATTTTTGGAGTCACAGTAGGGGAGCTGTTGATAATTAGTTATAGCAAGTGCTGTAAACCAGGCCCAGTAGGCAGATTGGCAAATGACTGCTCAGCACATAGTGCATTCCGGTTTTAAGAAGATTTAAAGAGACAAATTTGAAAGCACCAACAGCTCATATGAGAACAAAAGCAGGGGGGGAGATGCCATGTTTTCAGTATACAACTTTATAGGGCTCTCACTTCCTTCTCTTCCTATATCTTTCTGAAGATGTTCACTTTCAGAGGCTGATACTGGGATGATATTTTATTCCCATATGGGGCTGATTCAGCACTCAGTTTTCTATCTGTCCATGATCATCTGCCTTAGCTTCATTAAACTTCTGACATTTTATGATTCTCTTAGTCCAACCCCCTAATTTTATTAATAAAGAAGCAAGGCTAAAATGGTTAAATGACATCCGTCCCCAAGGTGACACAGCTGGTTAGTACAGAGCTGGGACGAGAATCCAAGGCTGCTGTGCTTTCTCCAAAGGCACCTTCACAAGTCTTTAATATTTAAATCAACCTGTAAGTACCTCTGACCATGTGCCAGGTCACAGGAGGCATTGGTGTCAGCTGGAATACTGGAGATGGAGGGCAGGCCCTGGCCTGGAAGATGGAGGACTCGGCTGCTGATGACAGTGGCTCAGCAAGCAGCCTCTGCTTTCACATTGGCGAGAGAATAGGCTGCAGTAGACTCCTCTGACAACCCTCCCAACCCTGAGTTCTACATCCAAAAATCTCTCCCCTGAGGGAGGAGAAAGGGGAGATTTTTTTTTTTAAACAGGAAACAAGTAGATAAGCATAGATTTCCTTTGAAAGGAAACGATTGGGTTTCTTTAGTCAATAAAGAGAAAGGAGAGAAATCAGGCTTCAAATAAGTAAAGTCCTTTGTGATGTGAGTGGTGGTGAATAGTCTCTCTCAGTTCAAAGGGGCAAAAGGAAATGTTTGTTTAAGGTTGGAGGCCTCCAGGTTATACCTGGGAGACTAAGTGATGTTGCCTTAGGAGGCTGAACAACTTGCCCTGCAGGACACTACATTACAGACATTTATATAATTGAGACTCTTATGGTTGGAAGTAAGAGAAAACCATATTCACATTGGCTTAATAAAAAAGAGAGAAAAAATGTATTCACTTATATAATTAAAAAGTTTATAGGTAGATCCTATATCAGGATTGTAGGATCCAGGCTCAAATAATATTAGAAATCATTTATCCTGTCTCTTTCTTGGAGAGTCTTCTCTTTGCTTTCCTGTACATTGACAAAGGACAGCCTTTCAGGAAAGCTATCCCAGCATTGGGGAAGTCATGGCCAGAGTTACAGGCTTGTGTTTTCCTGGTTATTAACTCCAGCAGAATATTTTTTTGCCCCCAGGGTTTCCAGCAGATGTCCTGAGGTTGGCTCTTATGGGCCTGATCTGGAGCACATGTTCATTGTTGAGAGAACCGGCCCTGTGACCCTGATTGTCCACTGCTTCTCTATGTACCCACCTGTAGGTGTAGAGAGCAGGATCCACCCCCAACCTGAGCTGGAGGGATTGAGTCAGGGACAGTGGCTCCCCAGAATATCAGGGTGCTCTTACTGGAGGAAGAGAGAATTAGTTTTAGGCAGGCGTGAAAACTGATGTCTACGTAACCATCCAAGTACAACAGTGTGCAGAAAACCATGGAAACTCAGGACAGGATGGTGGCAAGACACTACTTTGTGTTTCCCTCAAACCCAGGATTCTAGGAAGCAAAGAGAAAGAGAAATAATATTTATTGAGTGTCAATATGCCAAATATTGATGTACAGTCTCGTTTTATATTCCAGTCATCTTTCATGGAAGATAGTAATTTCCCAACTTTGCAGTCAATGAAAATGAGGACAAGAGGGTTCATAACTCGCTCCTTAGAGTTGCGTGCTGGCAAATAAAGGGGCCTAGCTCATAAAGAAGGGGTCTTGATTCTAAAATCTCCCTCACTGCACAGTGCTGTTGTGGAAACTGGGGTTTCAGGTCCCAGAGCTGTGTGAGTCATAAACATAAAGTTGAAAGAAGTAGCCTTGGCCATGGGGGAGGAGAAAAAGATCAGGCTTGGGTTTTGCTCCATCCCTAGCAGCTGCCCATCTGGACAGCCTCAGATGAGTTTCCTGCCTGCTCTGGATCCTCCTTTCCTCATTTATAGCTTGGCAGGTGTGGGAAAATCCATCAGGTGTCCTAAAGCTGACGGCGGCCAGTCTGTGATTAGGTAAGGGCAGGTGACTGGCTGTGCCAGCAATGACCCAGGTGGACACATCCCAAGGTGGCTCTGGTGTCACATTTTGGGCTTCTAATTGTGGTCCTCTACTCCAACCATTCCACCCATTTGTTTCCTCTTTTCTCCACCTCAGGTGCATCTCGGGGCATGGACTCCCCTCATCCCCCAAATGTGCACCTGGGCAAATACAGCTTTGCTCTATGAAGCATTAATCCCAGACGAGTTCCAGAATTTCTAGAGCATGATGTCCTGGAGTTTTCTGGAGCTTGCCCCACTGATGCCCTGAGGCCTCTGCCCCACTGCTTCCCAGCCTGTCTTTCTGGCTTGCATTGGTTTGCTTGGCTGGGTTAATTGGTTTCCTCTGTCTTTCTCCATCCTCTCCCAGACTCAGCTTAGAATGCTTTCACAGGCTTGGGTCACATCAAACCTGAGAGACCTGCAGATTCAAGTGTGTTCTTTCAGGTTTGGGAAGGCCCTGGCAAGAGAGAGGAGGAGTCCTTCTCCTCACTCATGCAGGGCCAGCAGGCAGCCTCCCCAGAAAATAATTGGGCTGCCCTTTGCCCTCCTGCCTTGTCTCCATCCAGGATTTAGAGCAACCTGAAGCTACTCTGTTCTATGCACATCTTTCTGGGGTGGGATTGGGAAAGATGATAACTGATTTTTCTTCTTTAAGTTCAAAATCATTTTTCTAAGTACCATTGCCTTAAGCAGTAAAGCAATACACAGTAGTGTGCATGTGTGTGTGTGTGTGTGTGTGTGCGCGCGCGTGCACGCACGCATGCACACACACACACAATGAATTCTAGTTTAGTACAAAATTTAGGATAAGGCCTTGGCATACACTTTAATAGATTCAGTTTTTCTCATATGTTTCAATAAACACATATCCCACTGTGCTGTACTAGGCATGTGCTAGGACACAGGCCTTGGTCTCCAGGTGCTCAGAGTGAGCCATGGAAATTCATCATTCACATCATGTGGTTATGCTGTCTTGGAAGTGAGAACAGTATCTGGGAGGTTCTAAAAAGTTAGGGAGCCTTCCCAGAGGAAAGGATATTTGAGCTGGTAGGAGTTTCCCGGAGTCTGTCTTGGGCAGAGACATGGAGTGTCCTGGAATTAAGGGCCATTGGAAAAAGCTGGAGCACTGGGCTCAGGTGGGGACTGGTGATAAGGCTTGGGAGACAGGCAGCAGGGAAGTCACAAAAGGCTTGGATGTGATGCTGGGACTGTAGCGTAGGCCACATGCCATCTGGGTGTCTTGTTAAAATGCAGATCCTGAGCACAGGTCTAAGGTGGGGCCTGAGCTTTTGCACGTCTAACAAGCTCTCAGGATATGCCATTGACCACACTCTGAGTAGCAAGAGTGAAGGTGCCCAGGCAGCACTGGGAACTTTTTATAATGATCATAATCTTTTGAATCTATGTACCTGGATATTCTAAAAAAGTGTAAGTGTATTTTCTAATTTGGTTCACATAATAACCCTGTGTAATGTGATTTATATAGTTCATAAGTTTTAGACGTGGATCCTGCAGTCTAGGGAAGTTAAACAACCAGAGTTTTGTAGCTGAAAAGGGCCTTAGAAATCAAAGACAGCCTCTCAATTTACAGGCAAGGAAACTCATCTGTCGTCTTCGAGGTTGTTCCTGGTCTAAAAGCCCAGTTTCTGTGACTTGAATGTGTTGCTCATAGTTTTCTATGTCTTTAAAGACCAAGGTTGAATGAAAATCTTCAGTCAGTCCTGGGAAAGGTCCCAGACTTGCTTCTCTCTCTGGACTAGACTCTGGGAGAAAGTGTGGGATTGTATCTCTGGATGATAACATTATAAACATGGAGACATAGTGCTGGGGGTGATGCACTTGAACTTGATAGACACTCTTGATTGGAAGTTCCCAGTTTTCAGGCTGCCTTCCACTCATTTTCTTTGCAATGTGGACCAAATTGGTTCAATGATAGTGTGTCCTATTTTTTTCATCTGTAAAAATAGGGATAACAGCTCTCTCACGGCATGGTTGGGAGAATCAAGTTGGCAGGCCTTCATAAATGCATTGTGCACCTGCCACAAACCAAACACTATGCCAAGCACTGCAGACAAAGAACAGGACAGTTACGGCCCCAAATCCCATGGAGCTCACATGGCCAAGAAGACTGATACCAAAGACACAGGTTCCAGCTAAGGATGTCCATGTGCACAGAGTACAGCCAAGAAGTATGGGGGCAATAAAGACTTATAACAGGAAGGCCTAACAAGGAGGTCTCAGACAGCTTCCAGAAGGAAGTGGTCCTTCAGCAGAGAAGTGAGAAATGAATGAGTTAACAAGGAGAGAAGAGAAACTGGCCGGGCCAGAGTACTGAGGAAGGAGCGAGTTGGCTGGCACCGGGAGCCAAGAAAGGGTTGGGTGTCAGGAGCAGGTGCAGAAAGGAAAAAGGCAGTTCAAGGAAAGACTGGAGAAATGAGCCTGGTCAGATTCTGTAGGACTTGTTAAAGATTCAGGACCTTACTCTAAGATTAATAACAAGCCAGTAAAAGGTTTTAAGCAAGGCGGTGATGTGAACTATTCTGTGACTTAAAGTAATCCTGGCTTGCATGGAGAATGGCTTCAGCAGGAGTGACTGGGAGACTTCTGCCTAGCGTAGGCAGGGCAGGAGATGACAGTAGCCCACAATTAGGGTTGCGGCAGTGGGGATGGATGGCAAGAAAGGGACAGATTTGGGGATGTGGGGGTGAGAGAGGAGGAAGTAAAACAGGACAGCTTGCAGGTTTCCAGTTAGAAAACCTCAACGCATGGCATTAGAGGTTATTATGATTGGGAGTAGTGCAGAGGGTGCGGCTTTGGGTGGGTCATGAATTCAGTTTGGACATGTCACGTTGTAGGTACAGATAAGCTCTCCAAGCTATGATGTTGAGTAGGTAGTTGGCTGCAGGGGTCTGACTGTAGTTGTGTACTGATGCTGGTGACATTGATTTGGGAATTGTACATCCCTTAGGGATGGTATTTAAAGCCAGAATGATGGAGGAGGTGCCCCAGGGAGAGGGAGTAAGAAGGGGAAGTAGAGAGCTGAGGGCAGCTCCTGGAGGTGCTCTGCCTTTTGGTGATCATCAAGTGAGATAACAGATGAAGAATAGCTTTAAAAATTAAAGCAGGTTCTCATTGTTGCACTGTACTGTACTGACTACGTATAACAATGTGCGTCTCTGACATTTGCTGCTGCACTTGGATGGGAGAGATTACATTTAATGTTCACAAATCTGCAAGACTATTTCCTCCAAGTTATTTTTGCCGCTATTAAAAGAAAAACCCACCAGGAGGGATTTATTCTTATCATGTCATGCAACAGTAATTTCATTTTCAAATCATCATCAGGAAGGCATCGTCATCTGATCATTCTCGCCTCAAAACCCTGTCTTAGAAGCCTGATACCATCTCGACCTTCCTGAGAGCTGTGCTGATTTCTGTTGAGACTCTCAGCTCTAAATCAAACACAGTGTGAGCCTGGCTCCTGTGTGAGCCTCTTTTGTATCTCTCCCATCAGCTGATTTTGTTTTTCTGCCTCTGGTCCTGGCATTTGGCTGTAGATTATTCCAAGAATTTCATTGCTAACTTACATGAGATGAACAGATAATAAGGAACAGAACTTATTTTCTAATTTATTTTGAAACTGAATTCTAGATTCTGTTTATGGGGAGGGGTAGAATCGACCTATGATAGTGAGAACAGTCTTTGACTCAGAATTTCTTTTCTTCTTTTTTTTTTTTTGAGACAGAGTCTTGCTCTATTGCTTAGCTTGGAGCGCATGGCACAATCTTGGCTCACTGCAACCTTCGCCTCCTGGGTACAAGCAATCCTCCTACCTCGGCCTCCTGGGTAGCTAGGATTACAGGCATGTACCACCAAGCCCAGCTAATTTTTGTATTTTTGGTAGAGACTGGTTTTGCCATGTTGACCACGCTGGTCTTTAACTCCTGACCTCAAGCGATCTGCCCTCCTTGGCCTCACAAAGTACTGGGATTACAGGTGTGAGTCATTGCACCTGGTCAAATGAATTTTCATAGGAAAGCATCCTTCCCCAGAACTATTTCCAGGCCTGGCAGTGGGGGTGGGGTGCAGGTTCTTGCTTTGCAGAAAATAAATCCAATCAAAAGCAGACATTCTGCAGGAGGCTAGTTTGCCAGACTCCTATTCAAAGCTAGTTTGCTTCTTTTTAAGCTTTTCTCTTAGTAACAGAAAAGTTTATTGTGTTTCCCTTAAAAGCAAAAGGCCCTTCCTTGTCGTAGAGAAGCCTCATAGGGGAATAGGGGATCTTTATTTCTTGCCAGCTGAGATTCTATTCTTCACCATGACATCCACAGGAAGAAATTCATTCCTGAACTTGTGGCCATTTCAATTGAATCACCTTAATTTGCATTTGAGACTCAGAAAGCATTTGATCTTTGATCTCCTTAGGTATGCTTCCCAGATGAAACAGCTGGCTGGGTCTATGTGTTTCAGCACATGAACTGTGGACCAGGCCGGGTCAAACTTCTGGCCCTGACACTTGCCTGCTATGTGAGTTTGGACAGGTCTTTTCACCTATCCATACCTCCACTTTTCTATTTGTATAAGAGTGTTGGAATTGAGTAAGCAAGTCTAAGTTAAGTACTCAGAAGAGTGTCTGTCATACAGGTACTGTATGAATTTTAGCTGAGTATTACCTCTATCCTGGGGCAGGTGATTGGATTGTGTAATAAGGAATATGAGCTGCCATTCGTCACTGCTGCTATGCTCAGTGCCTGACATGCGATAGTGAGGTGGATACTATTACTTTGTCAGTTTCACAGAGATACAGGTCCATGGTCACATAGTTAATAAGTAGTGGGGCTGAGATTCAAATCCAGGTCCATTTGACTCCAAATCCTAGTCCTCATCTCCCCACTGCTGCCTCCTCTGTATACTTTGACTGAAGAATGGGGGTAAAGAAGCAAGGTCAAGGTCATGTGGAAAGGAGGTCTTTTTGGCCAATTAACCAGATGACCAGGCAGTTCTAGAGCATCCCTGCCCCTTGTCATTCCACCTGGACGGGAAGCATGTGAGCATAGGGAGTTGGGGACAGGCTCGGAGCTCTAGTCCTCAGAGGATTTTTCCCGCTTTTTGTCATCCTTCCTTCTATCAGTATTACCCCTTTATTACATCCTCTACTTTTTGACCACTCCTTGTCTTTAATTCCAAATACCTCTGTGTGTGTGTGTGTGTGTGTGTGTGTGTGTGTGTGTGTGTGGTGGAAGTTAAGGCCTTAGGGCAGAGTGGTGAGAGCTCCATTTCCAGGTAGTGGAAAAGAACTTTGGACTGTTAATCAGGCTGTTAATCTGGTCCTTTCTCTGCTACTGATTAGAAGGATAACCCTGAGAAAGTCACTGAATCTTTCTGGGCTTTATCCATGAGTTTGGGATTGAAGATTGGAAGGCATCTGACATCCTGTTGTTCTAGCCAGGCTTCTCCTAGATCTCTGACCTCTAGGAGTGGTCTTGGTGACAGTGATGATGGTGGTGAGGAGGTGGTTCTGATGGTGGAGGAGGTGATGCAGATAATGATGCCAATGGAAGTGGTTGGTAGAGGTGGTAATGATGACGGTGGAGATGAAGGTGAATGCATGGTGATTGTTGCGGAGACAGCAGTGAAGGTAATGGTAGACATGGTGGCAGTGGCTGTAGCAGTGATGGCGATAGTGGAGGTGAAGGTGATGATGATGGGGGTGATAATGGCATTGGTGTTGGTGTTGATATTAGTGGTGGTATAGGTGGAGGTGATGATAATGGTGGTGGTGGGGTAGCAATGTTGTTGGTGTCAGTAGAGGTGGAGGTGATGATCATAATGGCAGTGGTGGGAACAGTGGAGTTGGGGTAGAGGTAGAGATGATGATGGTGGTGGAAGCAGTGGTGGTGTTGGTGGTAGAGGTGGAGGTGGTGATGATGGTGGGGGTGGTAGTGGTGGCAGTGGTGTTGGTGGTGATGATGAAGGTGGCCATAGGAGGAGCAATGGTTGGGGAGCAGAGGTGGAGGTGAGGAAGATGGTCGTCGTGGTGTTGGTGCTGGTAGAGGTGGAGATCATTCTGGAGGTGAGATGGTCATAACTGACAGTGGTCCTTTTCTAACAGCAGTCGCTGTGGTCAGCACTGTCCCTCTAGTGTCTCCTTTGATCCTCCCAGCAGCTCGTGTTATCTCCATTTGCAGATCAGGAGCCTGAACTTCAGAGAGTGAGGCTGAGCATCTCGGCACTGGATGGAATTGTTCTAGTCAGGTAGAGGCAGAGCTGGAGGTGTCCAAGGAATCCTTTATCGGGAAATTTGTGATAGCCATAGGGAGGGAGGGGGTCAATACTGGCCATGTTTATATTTTGTCCTTTTCAAATCCTTTCCTGTTACAAACCAGTTATACCCAGATGGAAATTGAGGGTCATAATTGTCAGATTTCATTCCCCAAGGCCACACAGCATAGAGTGTCAAAATGGCCTCCATGCTTCTGCACACAGCCTTCTAAGTACTTTATTATTTGTCTACAAGTTTCCTTCTTTGGCAGCAGACCCCAGCCCTATGCTCTAGGTCTTGGCCTGCAGCTTCTCCGACAAAGGCTTGTATCATCCATGGGGGGGAAGGGCCCCCCAGGTGAATTATTTTGGCGCAGGTGAATGTCCTCTGATATATCTTTACTAAACGGGGTTTTCTGTGTCCTGCTACACACATTGATCTACATATGTACTCTGTTGGTACCCCATAGGGCCATCTTAGAAACAGAAAAAGAAATTAGTTTTTAGTGTGGAGAACTCAGGGTAAATCGGTAGCAAAGGGGTCTTCAGGTTGAAGCTGCCTGCCCTGAAGGCAGTCGTCAGAGTCCAAGACTCCTCAGCCCCTGTCTAGTTCTCTTTTAGGGCTGAGTGTGCTGGTCTTGTTTGGATGAGAAAGTGATCCCTTCTCTCCATTCCCACTCTCTCCTTTTCTTCCTTTAAGTAGAGAGATGGAAATGAACCAGGCACTAGGCCCCAAGCTTGGAGGGCTAATACTGACCTCTTTGGACAGAGAAGCTAGCTTCAAAGGGATTCCATAGACATTAGATGAATGCGTGTTAATTGCCCTCCTACCAAAATCCCTCACCTGGAACCTCTCACGCTCTTTCCCTCCTGCAAACATTTATTGAGCACCTACTATGTAAAGGTTTTCTGTTATGCACTGAGAATACAACAGTGAAGACGGAGCATCTTGCCCGCCTTGAATTTCTAGCCTAGTTTACACTGCAGTGTTATGATGATGTGGGTGGAAATGAAAATTCTTGATGAACTCATAGAAGGGAACTTGATAGACTTGTGGAGTCAAAAAAGGCTCCCTGGAAGGAGTGACACTTAAGCAGAAACTTGTGGACTAAGATCTGGACTAAATGTGGGCAATTGGTGTGAGAGGAATGTGGAGGAAGGAAGAGAGGAGGAGGAAAAGCAGGAGATGAGGAGGGTGTGGTCTCAGCAAAAGATCAGCGTGTGGAGAGGCATGGAGGCCAAAGAGAAGAGATCGGGGTTGGGGCCTAGCCGGTCATGGGGACTGGGGCATAGAAGCGTGACAACCTATGCTATGGACTGAATTATGTCCCTCTCAAGTTGTATGTGGAAGCCCTCACCCCAAATGTGACTGTATTTGGAGATGAGGCTTTTGGGAGCTATTTAAGTTTAGTTGAAGTCATAAGGGTGGGACTCTGAATAGACAGGTAACCTTATAAGAAGAGGAAGAGAGCTTCTTCCTACCCCGTGCCCTTACTTCTGCCATGTGTGAGAATGCAGAGAGATGGTGGCCATCTACAAGCCAGAAAGCAAGCCCTCACCCAGTACCACATCAGCTGGCATTTTGATCTTGGACTTCCCAGCTTCCACAGCCAGGAGGAGTAAATTTCTGTTTTTTATCTCATTCTGCCTGTGGCATTTTGTTATGGCAGCCTGAGTTGACAAGTGCACCCCATATCTAGACAAGAGTGGACAGAAACTACTTTCTTGCCTTTAGTCTTTGTTGCTAATTCTATAGTAGTAACAAGAAGTGGTAGTGGGCGTCTGGTTTTACCTTTCGATAATATAGGTCAGCATTACCTCCTAGTTCACAGCCTGTGAGGGACTGATTCTTTCTTCTGGGTTGGTTCAGCTATAAGAGAGACTCCCATGGAGGAAGCTTTTAGCTCTGTGCCCCACCCATGGTGGGCCTCCCCAGGCTGGGTTGGAAGGCCAGGCCCTGGCTAGCCACTCCTCTGCTTCAGTCACAGGCTTTGGGAGATGGTCCTCCCAGGGTCTGGGAGCCCACTGAGGGACCTCAGGAAAGTAGACAGTGAGGAAGCAGGTTCTGTAGGCATGCTTGTTTGTCTCCACACTCCTGAAATGCCCATGCAGCAGAGGCTTGGCTGAGTGCACTGGCTGGCTTCATCTGAGGGCTGCATGATTTCACCAGACTCTAAAGGGAGCTGGGCCAGTGCAGACAGCACCTGCCTGGAAAGCCCCATGTTTGGACTCATGGGCTGTGTGAATTTGGGCACCTCATTCCCTTCTCTGGGGATTCTGCTAGCTCATCAGTAGACTAAACTCTGAGGTCTTTTCAGTGCCAGCATTCTAGAGTTTTAATTTTGTACTATTTATAGGGAGCTGAATTCTATTAAAAGTGCAGCCTTTCAGCCATTAATCAATGTTTATAAGTGGCATGGCTAGTGCCTGTGTGGTATGCATCGAGTTGTTATTTCAGTTGCCCCAGCTGCAAGCTTCTTCGTCACATGCCCCGCAGCCTCCCCAGGGGACTTGAAGGACATCATGCCCCTCATTACCACCACCCACTCCTGTGCTGCGTGTTACTAGGGAAGAAGCATTTGGCTTCACCTGCCAGGCTGAGAGAGAGCTACAGGTTTATGTAGCTACACCATGTTTGAGGACTCACTATCAGTGGATTGAGGATAGATTGCATAGAAAGCCACACAGCTACTTACAGTTGAGATCTACATAGAAAAATATTTATTTAGCAGATTCCAGTTGATCATTTATCATGCATCATAAAGGTACAGAAGCACTAAACCACAATGATGACCCTAAATGCTATTTACTTTGAGTGCAAGTGGCTATCCTACAGCTTCCAGACAGGAGAATTTATTTTAGAAATATATGTTTGTTATGGTAGTGATTGATAGATTTTCTTCTTGTACTGAATCTTCTAGAGCAGAATGGAATAGCTGTAATGCTTAGCAAATTGCAACCCATTTGGAGTCTGGCTTCTGTGGCACATTTCACAGGCCTCTAGCCTCAACGTGGTGGATGGAGTTGCACTGGGGAGAGAGTTCTTTCCTGGGCTCCATGAAATGGCTGGAACAAGGATGGAGACATCAAACCATCTGTCTTCATGGACAGAGGCAGCCATCTGTGGCATTTACATCATTTTAAAGTTGTGGCCTGTGCCCTTCTGAAAACCAAATCCCAACAGCTCTTCTGTCTTGTCCTAAAGAAAATTCCTCAATAGGAAAGAGGGCAAGAAGGCAGATCTGCCTACACAAAGGCCACCAAGCTGCAGGTCACTGGAAAAGTGATTGCAAGCTTTTCAAGAAAGTCCTAGCTTGGACTTGGACCATGTCAGAGGACATGTCACCTGGATTTAGTGCTTAGGGAAGGTGCGATTGGTCCATGATCAACTGCATCCCATCCATGCAGCTCCCAATGGCTCTCTGCCTTCTTTGACAAACTCAGCAATGGGTGGAGACTACTCTTTCTGGCAGCTCCCCGTTAGCTATGAAGGAATTTGCGTGCAGCCGACCCAATTGCATTCTCAAGATAATCCAAATAAATAATGGAAAGGGAAGGGTGTTGGCTGTGAATGGCTGCACATGGCTTGATTTGTGGTAATTTCAAACAAAGATGGGTGGGGAGCAAGAGGGAAAAGGTAGATGGAAAAAAGATGCCACTGCTTTACATACTGGGGAAGCATACAGAAAGAGAAGAAGTGAACGCAAAAAAGGAAAGGTGGGGAAAAACAAGAGGAAGGGGGAGGGAAAAGGAGACAGAGGGAGAGAGTATAAGAGAAGAAAGGAGACAGGATGGAGAAGGGCTGTGTGTGGAAATGAGTGGGACTGCAGGATGGTTGTCTAGGAGAGGAACCCGAGGGAGGGGAGTTCGTAGCTACTGTCTGCTCTGACCATAGACACTGATTAAAACGTGATGCTTTAAAGGCAAGTAAGTGACAGTGCTAGGGCCCCTACCAGTGCCCACTGAGCCAGGGGCTCCACCTCAATTTTTGCTTCTCTCAGACCTGTGTTCTCCAACTTGTGAGCAACAGAGTCAACAGAGGGCTTGTTAACCCCAGATAGTGGGCCTCACGCTCAGGGTCTCTGATTCAGGAGATCTGCGTTGAAACCTGAGAGTTTGCTTTTCTAAGAAGTTCCTAGGTAGTGCTGATGCTGCTGTTCCAGGGAACCCTCCTTTGAGAATTCTGTCGTAGCAGTTAAAGACTAAACCAAGGTTGGCGCCAATTTGGACACCTCGGGTCAGACAAGGTCAACGAGTGAGTTCAACATCTCAGCTTACTTGCAGAAGCAGATTGCAAACACTACCATATAAATTGAGAAAGTGCTAAAATCTTTTATTGGATGTATTTGTCTCTTCCTGGCTCTTCATTCAACTAACCATATGCTTACTTTCCACTGGCAATTGCTATTTAAATGTCAGTTGACAAGCAGATGCTCCTCACCCTATTACATGCAAGTTAATTTATTGTCCACAAGCCTGATGGAGTGTTCTGTAACCATGCTGGTTTCCCATTGTCCCCACCCACCCCTTTGTTGCAACCATGCTGAGACCTGCAGCTCACAGAAGGTAAGCTGCCTTTGTGCTTCTCCATCCCCTGCTCATGCTGTGTCTCTGCCAGGGCTGCCTTTTCCTAGGCTGACTCTTACTCTCTTTAACTTTCCGTGTGAATGTTCTTGCCTATGGGAATGTTCATTCAGCTCTTCTTGTTGCTGCAGTGCTGCTCGGCTCAGACCATTCTCCTAGCTCTTAGAAAACCACGCTGTGGCTTTGTATCATTAGTACCTAGGACAGAATCCTTACTAGATTCCAGCCATCAAGAAGCAATGGCCAAGTAAATAAGCGAAGTCCAGAGAACTTGAATGAGTGGATAAAACTTGAATGGGGCCGGGGGGTGGTGGGGAGGTGGAGATGTCTAACCCCTGCTCACTATGGTCAGGGTTAGAGAGAAATTGGAAAATAAAGGCAGGAACAGGCAGGAGGGGAGGAGAGATCAGCCATAATAATCCAAGAAATCCTAAATCATCATCAGTATACCCCTGCACCCTCAAGCCTTCAATGATTCCATAAAATGGGATTCCACAATAGGTAGAAAAGCTAATATATGGCATTGATTTAAATTACACAAAGTATCTTTGCTTGTGAAGCGATAAACTTTCCAGATCTTTTAAGTATTCCTTTTTTAGTAGGTACTTATGTAAGATAGATGGATGGATGAATGGACAGACAGAGAGATGACTGACTGATAGACAGTTGGAGTCATTGTAGGCTAGGTCACCAAGTCATGACCTAAAGTCTTATTTTAACCTTCTTTGGCTCCCTTGGGCTGGGACTTTACCTTCCTTTGGGCAGGAAACATGTCCTCCAGAGTTTAGGCAAATGCCTGTTCTTGGAGGACCTGGTTCTAAAACTGAAGCAAGAGATTGCACAGAAAAGGCATTGTATAGACCTGCTGCTTGTTGTATCCCATGCTGTGAATGGTCGGCACTTGAGTCTAAACCTGGGAAAAACCCTAAAATTACAGTAAAAACAAATAATGGGCTTGCTTGGCAACCTAGGGTAGAATCCAGTGTTCTAAGCAGTATGACAGGGTGAAGGAGTGCTGCCACCCTGACCTCAGTAGATCTTGGGCAAATCGCTTAATCTCAGTTTCCCCATGTGTAAGACAAGGGAGTGACAAGGCTGGTCTCAAGGTCTCCTCTTGCTCTCTTGCTCTCTAATGACTCCAAGATGGAGTTCTGGGGAACATACCAGTAGTTACTTTCACTTTAAAGGTTAGAGGGGAGAATATAGAGCATGGTGTCAGATACATCAATGCCACCACGTTCTGGGCTGCAGAGCTTAATGCACTTCTGAAGATTAAACCAAGCAGGCTGCCTCTAATGCTGTCGAAATGTCAGCCTTCAGTGCAGGGTGTTGTTAGACATCTGCATTACCTCTGTTTTTTAAACAACATGACTCTGCCAAGAATGAATCTGTGTCATCGTCTAATGGCTCTTGTCATTTTAGTGTAGTGATCAAGGAGGAAAAATGAAAGTACTTTATGTGGAAAACCAGATAAGAAGGTATTTCATAAGCCAGAGTGCAAGGCTGTCTGGAGTATAATACAGATCTATCAGTAATTCAGTTAAAACAGTTTACCTGCTTTACATGAGTGGGTTCAGTTCACTGATCTTCATTCAAGCTAACACTGAAGTTATTTAACTGTGGGCTGCACATTACACCACGCAGACCAAAGAATTATAGCTATTTTTTCCAAATGTAATATACAAATCCATATTGATTGCAGCCAAACATGCCTTTAGTCAAATCTTTAGTACACTTTATTAGGGCATGGATAAGACTTTAAAGTTCTGTCTTAGCCTCAGGGTAGCTGGGGCTGGAGTTGAACCAATCGCAAACAGCCAGAATAGAAAGTTACCTTGGGATGCAGTATTTATTCTCAACAGTGTATCATTTAGAACAAACTTTTTTAAAATGTAAAAATAAGCAATTACTTGTCATTATAAAATGACACATTTTACAAGGGGGCAAATTTGGTTTTATTCCCCTGAGAGGTGCACCTCCATTACAGTGCTCACAGGCACATGCCTCATGTTTGTCATCTGCTCTACCTGTATGTCTAATGCTCCATTTTCCGAGAGCAAAGTTGTCTTTCAAAACACAGGAAGAAAAGCGCCAGCCATTTTTCCCACCTCCAGCTGGTGGGGGAAGTTTATCCCAACAGCCCTGCCAAGTAGCTGGCATGATCTGCATTATTCTAGGATAGCTAGGCAAAGTTTAGAATGAGGAATGCAAAGTACATCCTTGTGCTTTCAGGATTATTTCAGTTTTAAATGATTTAGAGTTCCCTTATATGGAAGGCTTTCTAGGAAAAGACTGGCTAAACCTGTTTCTCACTATAATTGAGAATGCATACTCAGAAATTTAATTCAGCATTGGGTGCACAGTAGTGTAATAAATACAGGCTATGTGGGAGATTCCTTCGGGCTTCCTTGGTTTGACATGACTCTCTGGGATGGGGTTGTTAAAGGGACAGTTGGGGGAATGGGAAAAGGGGGAGCCTTGCCACTCTGGGGAGGGCCTAGGTAGGATTCCTTTAGTGGGTACTGTCCAGTACCATAGCCACTAGCCACATGTGTGTGTTCCCAATTAAGGCAATACTGTAAGAGTAAAAGCTATACTGGGTTTCAATGAGTTAGTATTAAAAAATGTAAAACATCTCAATAATTTTTATATTGCATGTTGAAATTACATGTGAAATAATTATTTGGGGAGTGTATCAGATTAAATAGCAGTATTAAAGTTGACTTCACCCATTTCTTTTTCTCTTTGAATGTGGCTACTAGAAAGTTTAAAATTACATATATGGCTCTATATTTCCAGTGGACATCACTGTGCTATATGCATTTTACATGGTGGAATTATGGTTAGTGTTTATTTTCTTGCTTCTGTTTCTGTATTTTTCAAACTGGCAATATGAGTGGCAGACAGTATTGTGTTTTGAGGAAAAAATATGTAGCATGGATTTTGGAGTCTGGCAAAGATATGTCCTAACTGTTGCACTCGGGCAACTTTCTCTGAGCCTACACTTCCTCATTTGTTACATTAAGAGAATAACTCTTTTGACCTCACCAGGTCAAAGCTTTCCAGGTTGTTATCGGGAGTGAGAGATGCATGGGAAATTAGCAGAGTGCTTAGCACAGAAACCGGCATAGGAAAAACTCAATAATAAATATTCCACATTATTGTAGGTTATATCAAAACACCCATCCGGTGCACAATGTGAAAATCTGTCTCCGTTTCTAATTCAGGTCTTTGTCTCTCTTGTTCTACAAGTTTGCCCTTGGTATTATATCTACCGACTTTTACATCTGGAAAGCTGAACTTCCCCTTCTTTGCCTCATAATTGAGCTTGTTCATACTGACCTTACTCCCACTTAGTTACTTTAGCTCCTTTTTAACTTCAGAGCAAGAATTTTATCCTGGCTACAAACCACGCCCCAACCCTCTATCTGCCCCTGCCCTTTGCCTTGTACCTGGAGGCTGGGTCTTGCTTTTTACCGACGTCTGCTTCTTTTGATGAGATGATCAGTCAAGGACAATTGACACCAGGCCAGTGCATGTAGGAAGCTGTCAGAAGAGTAAGGGTCATGTAAACAAGAGATCAAGACAACAAGGAGCAAAGACAGAGCAGAAGAAAAGCAATGTTACCACTTCTCTCCCCTTGTTTCACAAGCCAGACTTTTCTTCTCATTGCCTTTGTCTGTTGGCTTTAAAAGCTGTGCTATGTTCAGCTCAGGGTAGATACAAGGTGTTTCTCATTGCCTTTCTAGATTCTCACCGCCTGAAGTACAACCTCCCACAGTGTAGCATGGCACACATGTAAAACTGTGCACTCAATTTCCATATTCTGGGCAGTAACTCCTCAGATGAAGATAGTTATACATGTTCTCTGAAATTCAGTGATGGAAGAGAAAAAAATGCAAAACTTTGTGAAAACACGTGGCTTCCTAGCTCCTTCACAATTAATGAGCCTCTCAGTCAGAGCTGCATGAGATACTAAAAGGAGCAGGAACATAAGATGAATTTGGAATAGCACAGGTGGCTGGGAGCACCTGTACTCCTCAAAGTAGTGGGGAAAAAAAGTCCCTGATCTCTTATGCGAGTATGTATTTTTTTAATCAGAAATATGTTGGGTTTTTTTTTTGTTCCTTTGAATAATTCTTTACAGTATCTGTAACCAGGTGATTCAGAAGAAACTCTGGACTTAAGGCAGATTTTCTACCATTTTTTCATCAGATCAATATGTTACTTCACCTGTTTTGAGATTTGCTGGATGTTCTCAGGATAGCAAACTCAAAGGAAAAAAATGAGCAAATTGGTTTATATTTCCAAGTTTAGGCTGAGAGTTGACAGGAGAAACCTGTGGAAATTCACAAAAGGAAAGTTTCCAAGGCCTTCCTTGGTCACAGATGGATTTGTGGATTTGAATACACCTAGGGTCCCTCCAACACCAGGCAAGGAATACTCAGGCCAGTACAATTGGGAGGCTCAACTCTGGATGTGTGAATGTGGCTGTTTTCCCTGGAGCATTTTTTTAAATTGGTTTATCGAGACAGAGTTTCACTCTGTCAGCCAGGCTGGATTGCCATGGCGCATTCATGTCTCACTGCAGCCTCAATCTCCTAGACTCAAGTGATCCTCCCACCTCAGCCCCCCAAGTACCTAGGACCACATGTGTACCACCATGCCTGCCTAAGTTTTTCTATTTTTTTGTCGAGATAGGGTTTTGCTATGTTGCCTAAGTGGGTCTCAAACTTCTAGTCTTAAGTGATCCTCCTGCCTTGGCCTCCCAAAGTGCTGAGATATCAGGCATGAACCACCATGTCTGGTCCCCATTTATTAACAAAATATTTACCATGAGTCATAGGCAGGAAGCATTCGTTGCCAACTGTGACTTTCCTATGGTTTCCAAGAAAATCAGAGGATTGAAAAGGTGAATAAATGTTTCTTATTATGATTGGTTGAAATTTAGGAAAGGAAGGAAGCATTTCTGAAAATGCAAATACTGCTTTAACATAGCAGCTCTCTACAGGGGAACTTATATTCTGGGTGTCTTGGCTTCTTAAGAAAAGAGACAGCAAATGCTCTGCAAATCCCCTGATCTTCCTTTTTTCTTTTGTCACTGTAAACTCTCATGATACCTGTGATTTCAATTGTTTGTGGTTGGTGTAGCATCTTTATCTCTGTCAGAATTGCAGAATCTAGTGGTGGTTACATTAGTTGGAATATAAACCTGTGGGCATGCAAACAAATGTACATACAGTCAACATTTGATCTACATAAGGGGCCTTCGAGCGGTCTCTTCTCTAGGGTCTGATTGCTTTTGGGCTGCTGACAGCACAGCTCAGTGCTGCAAAGGAAGGGACTATGTTACTGGCTGCTGCAGTTTTATATTTGCCATCTTTGAATAATTCTTTTTCCCCATATAGGGGTGGAAAAGATGATGGACCTAAAAGTGTCTGAAAAGAAGCACGTGCTGTTGCAGAGATGAGCATGATTATAGGTGTGCATACCTAGCATGTATATGTCCAAAAAGCATTCTTGGTGACACGCTATTTCTGATTTTGCTTCTGTTGAAACTGAATGCAAAACCAGTGTCATTAAATCTGCTGCTTTGTTGCCAAAGGGATACGACTTCCATTTGATTTTAAAATATCACTAGGTCTTCTTTGTGCAGACATCCTTTAAAATACAAACACTGCCTTATCGAATGCAGCTATACAGTATGTATACATCTTTTTCTTTAAAATGAAAAGACAAAACCAGATTTATGGATAACATAAAATGCTTTCTGGATACACAAACACCAATGAAAACATTTTTTAAAATTAACAGACATCAACCAGTATAAATACACTGTCTAAAGCATTTAATGGTCTTTAACACAGCCGCCTCCCTCGGGTTTGAACCAGTGTTAAATTCTCTTTTGCTCATGGCAAAAGAAGCTGTCAAGCACAACACTGAAAAATTGGTACCATTTCCTGGCCAGTAAGCACAGAATGGAGGGACTAAGTATTTTATGGTTTTATTTATTTATCTACTGAGTTCTCATGCTGTGTTTTTCTCTGTTTCTCCCTCCTGCTGGTGCCTGCCCAGGGCTGATTGTTGTGACACTGGCCGTATGCTGGATGCCGAACCAGATTCGCAGGATCATGGCTGCAGCCAAACCTAAGCACAACTGGACGAGGTCCTACTTCCGGGCGTACATGATCCTCCTCCCTTTCTCGGACACGTTCTTCTACCTCAGCTCGGTGATCAACCCGCTCCTGTACACGGTGTCCTCGCAGCAGTTCCGCCGGGTGTTCGTGCAGGTGTTGTGCTGTCGGGTGTCGCTGCAGCATGCGAACCACGAGAAGCGCCTGCGCGCCCAAGCGCTCTCCACCATGGACAGCGCCTGCTCTGCGCAGCGCCCCCTGCTCTTCCTCACGTCCCGGCGCCAGTCCTCTGCAAGAACTAACAAGGTTTTCTTAAGCACTTTTCAGAGCGAGGCCGAGCCTCAGTCTAAGCCCCAGCCATTGAGTCTGGAGTCACTAGAGCCCAACTCAGGCGCAAAACCAGCCAATGCTGCTGCAGAGAATGGTTTTCCGGAGCACGAAGTTTGAACATCTAGTGACGAAGCCTTGAGTGGGACCTGGCCCTCCACCCCCAAGAAAACAACGTCACCCTCACACTGCAGTCTCAAAATAAACTATGCCCCCATCAAGGGTGGAATGGATGCTGGCAGCTTTGCAACAGGCAGTGCCCACCTCAGTGACTTCTAAGGGCTGGCTGTGCCAGCCTGGCCTTGGCTCTGGTTACACAGACGTAGGGGTGAACTTTCCACCTCCTTCCTTCAAGTACATACTGAAAATTCAGTCAGCCCGAATTCATTTAGAGCTTACAAAAATGCTTTACACAGAGCTCTTTCATTATTTGCAAAGGAACAAAAAGAGAACACGGACTCCTGCTCCCTACCCAGAATAAAAGGACGGCCGGGAGAAACTCAGGGAGGTGGTCGGGCGAGGGCCAGAAGAACAATGCAGGAGCGGGTGGCATCTCCTTCAGCTTCAGCAGTGGGCTGAGAAGACGGCTAATTTGAGGAGCAGGATGGTGGTGGGGAGCCCTGGCCTGAGGGCGGAAGCAGAACTGCCTCTTTTCTTGGGCCTTGGCCCGTTGCAAAGAGGGGTGTTGCAGCAGCTGATGCACACTGAGTTCAGTTTCCCTGGGGAGCAGAAGGACTGGTACCCGGCAGAGGCGATGAGACAGGCGGCTGATGATGCACAGGACTTGCGATACATGATCCCTGCAACACAGACCCAAAGGACCTGGGTTAACGTGCACTGGTCAAAGGACAGCTATTCCTTACTCCTTCCCCAGCCCAGAGATTTGATGGGGCCAGGGAGGCGCTTCCAATTATTTCACTGATACTCAAAACACACAAGATAGATGTTGAAAGAGACAGACAGTTTTTCATTACCTTTAACAAAACTGTACCTTTAACAAAACTGTTCCAAAAGCTATTTGAAATGCCAATAGCAGTGAATAAAGTGCTTTTAAAATGAAAGCCTTTTTTTAAGTCACAGTTCACACTACGTACAAGACAGCTTTTTATTTACTTTTTATTGTTGTTCAAACTGTCTCATGCTCATGCCAGTGAGGACACAAGCAGTGCTTCTAGATCTTATCTCTGTTATTACTTTATAAACAAACAACCAAAGAGAGATGGCTCTCAACTACGTGTTGATGAAATCCTGGAATTCTTTGAAGAAAGAAAGACCAAATTGCAACAGGGAATAAATATGATCCCTACTGAAGGGGTGCCTGGCTGACAGTGTGCCCCTCACAGTCTTATTCTCAGCAAAGACACTCTGCCTTCGGGACACATGGCCATCTACCAAGCCAGGACTACACGGCTAGCACTCAGGGACACACAAATTCTTTGAAGAAAGAAAGACCAAATTGCAACGGGGAATAAATATGATCCCTACTGAAGGGGTGCCTGGCTGACAGTGTGCCCCTCACAGTCTTATTCTCAGCAAAGACACTCTGCCTTCGGGACACATGGCCATCTACCAAGCCAGGACTACACGGCTAGCACTCAGGGACACACACTGGGTATAAAAAGGAGCTTCCCAAGAAGACTGAGGGGCCTGTCTCAAGGACCATATGTGTCCTGTCAAACTGCAGTAGAGTCATCAAATTAATTAGGGTGTCTTAGATGACTTATTTAGGGGCTTCCCTGTCTCCCAGGCACTACTCAGACAGCTGTAGTGTGCCCAGCTTCTTCACTACCCAAAGCTTCCCTCCAAGGAAGGTCATCATGATCACCCCCATTTTACAGATGTGAAGCCTCAGGGCCGAAGAGGTTTAGGAAACTTGCCCAAGGTCACATGAACAGGAAGTAGAGCGGCTGGGATTTAAACCCAGCATTCTGGCTCCATGCTGTCACGACCGTTACTGTAGAGCAGCAAAGTGGACTGCCAATTCACTACCACAACGGTGGGGATATTTTAGGGGGAGGGGACTTTACTCTGAAGATAGTGACATATGTATTCACACAAAAAAGCTATTTAATATTAAAGGTGGACTTAGAATTAAGAGGTCTTAATCCTGTTAGCTGCCTTGCACAGCTGAGGGATACAGAATCCCACTCATTTTCTGCAGGGGTGTGGGAAGGTGTGATTTTTGGCTTCCTCCTCCTTGAGAACTACCACTTTGGGTGCTGTAGAAACAGTGAAGAATCAAACTGCCTAAAACTTTCAAATGGGAAGTAAAGAAGTACTGTGGATTTATCTTAAAACATGCAATTTTATGTCATTTTTTCCCCTCTAACTGCATGTTTGCAGGGATTGATTTTCTAAGACCATTACAAAATCCTAGACGGTGGCTGCTCTGGTAAGATAAAACCAAGGTACAGAGGCTGCCTGTATCTATGGGTGGGAGGCACTGTTTGATTGCTAAGGAATACCCTTCAGGGCACTGCCCATTTATGGGTTTCCCATAGTCTCTCCATTTGCTATCCATGGCCCTTCTTAGGAAATCATTTCACTCTCTTTTTATTCTTAAGTATGAGGAACAGTAACTGGCATTTATTTGCCTGTTCAACTACAATGAACTTTTTTCCTTTCAGTGAATTTTTAAACTTTAAAAAATACTTACTGAATATGTTTTTCTCTGTAAAAATGTTCAAACAGTCCGTAAGGTGAAATACCCCTTGAGTACCCCTGCCAGTTCCAGGCCCTCCACCATATCCCCCTGCGGGCAGGAGCTGTCATCGGTGTGGCCTGTCTCCTCCCAGGCTGGTTTCTGTACATTTACATATATACTCACAGAGAAATGTGTTTGCACACATTTGTTAATACTATCACATCCTATATGCTATTCTGCAATTTGCATTTTTATTTAGTGACATGGCCCCGGCTACTAGTGGGATGCTATATCCCTCAGTTATGCAAGGCAGCAAACAGGATTAAGACCTCTTAATTCTAAGTCCAGCTTTAATATTAAATATTATCTATCCAAAAAATAATTTATTGAAATAAACTAGCCACATACATACCCACGCAACAAGGCTAACTTTACAGGGTTAGGGATCAGTGTGCAGGTAAGTTAGTTGGATAAATAGTGCATGTCGTTATGAAGAGATGGACTAACAGAGACACGATCTTTACGGCTGCTGAGACCCTCATGTCATTAGTCAGAAACAATTTATCTTCATAAGGAAAGTTGGGGAGAGGTACAAGCTCTCAAGTTGGTGGTTCATGAACTGATGCCACCACAGTGAGGCTTTCTGAAGGGGAAGGTTGACAGCTCCATAAGAAAAGGGGTATTTACTAGATGCGCAAGAGGGAGGAAAGACAAGGGTGCCTGATATCAGATAGGTGTCTCCACTGCCAGGCTGGCCCCTCCAGGCCAGGTACTCTGTGGAGGTCCAAGGGCCATCAGGCTTCTAGGCATGAGGGCCATGAGGGTCAGGGGAGCTCTGGGCTCCTATGAGCCTCCCTTGGTTAAAGTCTAAGTCTGGAAACTGACACTAGAGATGCTTTGGGTGAGATTGGATGTGATTAAAGATGTTTCTAATGGAATAAAAGGAAATGTAGATCTAGGAGGCATCAAGGTCAGTGACAGGCAACTGGCTGGTGTCGGGGTTATGGAGGAGCTCGGTTTGGAGACATTCAAGAAGAAAAGGTGTGCTAGTTCTAAACTGGGTGGTGGAGGAGAAGCAGGTAGGAGGTGTTGTACTAACAGAAATGGGGAAATTTGAGATTAAAGAGGGCTTTCAGAAAACAAAGGCATTTTACTCATCCTTTTGATGAAAATTGGTGTGGTGGAGATAACACAGTGCCTCCTTTGAGAGACCTGGGATGGGGCTGAGTGGTGAGGCTGGGACAGAGGGACTGATATTTGGAATCTGCAAAGAAGTGGAAATAAGCCACCTCTCCCATGGCTTCAAATAAAGAAAAGCCTTCCTAGTTCATTGTAGGCACTTGAGCGGGTGGGCTGGGGATGGGAACAGAGGTCCTGGACAAACGGGAATGGTTTTGGGGCATGCCGAGAGCTGCCCCGGAAAATGCATCTGATTGAATAGCACACAGGCCACTCAGTAGCTTTAAGAAAATGCCCCTGGGGGTTAGGCGCGAATGGCAGCCTGCACTGGTACAACTGGTGAAGAAAGCAATAGGAGAGAATCGGAGGCGGCAAGGAGTGGAGGGATGTAGAACAAAGACTCACACTGGAAGGAAATAAGGAATGCTGCCGGGCCGGGGGCGGGGGCAGTGAGGACTTAGAACTCCTGAACAGTTCCTCATTCACATGCTTATCAGAATAAATTCCAAATAGATTTAAGATTTAAATGTTGAAAAACAAAACCATGAAAGTACTAAACGGCACTTTGGAACCTTGGGAGATTTCTTTAAGAATTGTAAAGGCTATTCGATGACACAACACTCAGAAGCCATTACAGAAAATATTGAAAAATTAGACTATACACACACACTCTCTTTCTAATAAAATCCCTATACATAAGAAAAAAAGAAGTGAAATATTGGAGAAAATAATTGTAACTCAAATCACAAAGCAAATTTCCTTAATATGTAAAAAGGTCCTAGAAATCTGTAAGGAATAAATAATAAATCAGTAAGGAATACATAAATAACTCATTAGAAAGAGGGAAAGCAAATGACCAGATAATTTACAGAAAAAGAAACAGAACTCTGAAACACATGAAAAGAGGCTCACCCTCACATATCATAAGAAGAATGGAAATTAAACTACACTGAGATGCCATTATTATTTATCACTTGGGCAGAGATTTAAAAGTTTATTATAAACACCGTGTTCATGAATCTTAGAAAAAGACCCTTTCCCACACTGTTGGTTAGGAGAGTAAATAGGTATAACTTCCACGAAGGCAATGTGGCAATAGCCATCAACATTACAGATGCACATACTCTGTGACCCAGCAATTCCACTTTTATGTATGTATCCTACAGATATATTCACAGACCTACAAAACTACTATAGGCAAGGTTATTCATGGTAGAGTAGTGTGTCGTAGCAAAAAATAGACAATCACTCTATCCATCACCAGGGGACTGGTAAACTCCCAGTGTCTTAACTGCACAATGCAATTCCACAAAACTGTACACAAAGATACCGAGTTAAAAACAAAGCACAGTTATGTCTGGACAGTTCCCTCCTTCCTTTTCTCTCCCTC